>NW_022262043.1:0-36516 GCF_002021735.2 Oncorhynchus kisutch
TAAACAAGCTCTAATCATGTTTGATGCACTCTGGATATCCAATTTTGCTGTGCTGTGTCTGCTTGAGATGAAATGAACCCGTGGACAGTTTTCAGCAAGTTGCAACATTGAAATGCAGAATAAGCACTTTTCCATAACAAGCTCTAAATCATGTTGAAGCACTCTGGATAAAAAAATGTTTTGTTATGTTTATTCGAGATGTTATGAAAACACTGTAGACTGTTTCAGCAAGTTGCAACATTGAAATGCAGAAAAGAAATAAGCACTTTTCCATAAACAAGCTCTAAATCATGTTTGATGCACTCTGGATATCCAATTTTGTTTGTGTTGGTTTTATTTGAGATGTTATGAAACACTGTAGACTTGTTTTCAGCAAGTTAAAAATGATGAAATGCAGAAATAAGCACTTTCCATAAACAAGCTCTAAATCATGTTTGAAGCACTCTGGATAAAAAAATGTTGTTGTTATGTTATTCGAGATGTTATGAAAACACTGTAGCTGTTTTCAGCAAGTTACAACATGAAATGCAGAAATAAGCACTTTCCATAAACAAGCTCTAAATCATGTTTTGATGCACTAGGGATATCAAATTTTGCTGTGCTGTGTTAGGTTGAGATGAAATGAACACCGTGGACAGTTTTCAGCAAGTTGCAAACCTGAAATGCAGAAATAAGCACTTTTCCATAAACAAGCTCTAAATCATGTTTGAAGCACTTGGATAGAAAAAATGTTTTGTTATGGTTTATTCGAGATGTATGAAAACATTGTAGACTGTTTTCAGCAAGTTACAACATTGAAATGCAGAAATAAGCACTTTTCCATAAACAAGCTCTAAATCATGTTTGATGCACTCTGGATTAAATTTTTGTTGTGCTGTGTTAGGTGAGATGTGATGAAATGAACGCGTGGACAGTTTTCAGCAAGTTGCAACATTGAAATGCAGAAATAAGCACTTTTCCATAAAACAAGCTCTAATCATGTTTGAAGCACTCTGGATAAAAAAATGTTTTTGTTATGTTTATTCGAGATGTTATGAAAACCTGTAGACTGTTTTCAGCAAGTTACAACATTGAAATGCAGAAATAAGCACTTTCCATAAACAAGCTCTAAATCATGTTTGAAGCACTCTGGATAAAAAAATGTTTTGTTATGTTATTCGAGATGTTATGAAAACACTGTAGAAGTTTTCAGCAAGTTACAACATTGAAATGCAGAAATAAGCACTTTCCATAAACAAGCTCTAAATCATGTTTGATGCACTCTGGATATCCAATTTTGCTGTGCTGTGTCTAGGGAGATGAAATGAACACCGTGGACAGTTTTCAGCAAGTTGACAACATTGAAATGCAGAAATGAGCACTTTTCCATAAACAAGCTCTAAATCATGTTTGAAGCACTCTGGATAAAAAAATGTTTTTGTTATGATTATTCGAGATGTTATGAAAACACTGTAGACTGTTTTCAGCAAGTTGCAACATTGAAATGCAGAAATAAGCACTTTTCCATAAACAAGCTCTAAATCATGTTTGATGCACTCTGGATGTCCAATTTTTGCTGTGCTGTGTCTAGGTTGAGATGAAATGAACGCCGTGGACAGTTTTCAGCAAGTTGCAACTTGAAATGCAGAATAAGCACTTTTCCATAAACAAGCTCTAAATCATGTTTGAAGCACTCTGGATAAAAAAATGTTTTGTTATGTTTATTCGAGATGTTATGAAAACACTGTAGACTGTTTTCAGCAAGTTACAACATTGAAATGCAGAAATAAGCACTTTTCCATAAACAAGCTCTAAATCATGTTTGATGCACTCTGGATGTCCAATTTTTGCTGTGCTGTGTCTAGGTTGAGATGAAATGAACCCGTGGACAGTTTTCAGCATGTTGAAACATTGAAATGCAGAAATAAGCACTTTTCCATAAACAAGCTCTAAATCATGTTTGAAGCACTCTGGATAAAAAAATGTTTTTGTTATGTTTATTCGAGATGTTATGAAAACACTGTAGACTGTTTTCAGCAAGTTACAACATTGAAATGCAGAAATAAGCACTTTTCCATAAACAAGCTCTAAATCATGTTTGAAGCACTCTGGATAAAAAAATGTTTTTGTTATGTTTATTCGAGATGTTATGAAAACACTGTAGACTGTTTTCAGCAAGTTACAACATTGAAATGCAGAAATAAGCACTTTTCCATAAACAAGCTCTAAATCATGTTTGAAGCACTCTGGATAAAAAAATGTTTTTGTTATGTTTATTCGAGATGTTATGAAAACACTGTAGACTGTTTTCAGCAAGTTACAACATTGAAATGCAGAAATAAGCACTTTCCATAAACAAGCTCTAAATCATGTTTGATGCACTCTGGGATATCCAATTTTTGCTGTGCTGTGTCTAGGTTGAGATGAAATGAACGCCGTGGACAGTTTTCAGCAAGTTACAACATTGAAATGCAGAAATAAGCACTTTTCCATAAACAAGCTCTAAATCATGTTTGAAGCACTCTGGATAAAAAAATGTTTTTGTTATGTTTATTCGAGATGTTATGAAAACACTGTAGACTGTTTTCAGCAAGTTACAACATTGAATTGCAGAAATAAGCACTTTTCCATAAACAAGCTTAAATCATGTTTGATGCACTCGGGATGTCAATTTTTGCTGTGCTGTGTCTAGTTGAGATGAAATGAACCCGTGGACAGTTTTCAGCATGTTGAAACATTGAAATGCAGAAATAAGCACTTTTCCATAAACAAGCTCTAAATCATGTTTGATGCACTCTGGATATCCAATTTTTGCTGTGGCTGATGTCTAAGGTTTGAGATGAAAATGAACTGCCCGTGCGACCAGTTTTCAAGCAAGTTACGAACATTGAATATGGCAGAAAATAAGCACTTTTACTCATAACAAGCTCTAAATCATGTTTGATGCCCTCTGGATATCCAATTTTTTGCTGTGCTGTGTCTAGGTTGAGCCTGAAGGGAAATAAAAAAAAAAGCGCCGTGGACAGTTTTCAGCAAGTTGCAACATTGAAATGCAGAAATAAGCACTTTTCCAATAAACAAGCTCTAAATCATGTTTGAAGCACTCTGGATAAAAAAATGTTTTTGTTATGTTTATTCGAGATGTTATGAAAACACTGTAGACTGTTTTCAGCAAGTTACAACATTGAAATGCAGAAATAAGCACTTTTCCATAAACAAGCTCTAAATCATGTTTGATGCACTCTGGATGTCCAATTTTTGCTGTGCTGTGTCTAGGTTGAGATGAAATGAACCCGTGGACAGTTTTCAGCAGTTGAAACATTGAAATGCAGAAATAAGCACTTTTCCATAAACAAGCTCTAAATCATGTTTGAAGCACTCTGGATAAAAAATGTTTTTGTTATGTTTATTCGAGATGTTATGAAAACACTGTAGACTGTTTTCAGCAAGTAACACATTGAAATGCAGAAATAAGCACTTTTCATAAACAAGCTCTAAATCATGTTTGATGCACTCTGGATGTCCAATTTTTGCTGTGCTGTGTCTAGATTGAGATGAAATGAACACGTGGACAGTTTTCAGCAAGTTGCAACATTGAAATGCAGAAATAAGCACTTTTCCATAAACAAGCTCTAAATCATGTTTGAAGCACTCTGGATAAAAAAATGTTTTTGTTATGTTTATTCGAGATGTTATGAAAACACTGTAGACTGTTTTCAGCAAGTTGCAACATTGAAATGCAGAAATAAGCACTTTTCCATAAACAAGCTCTAAATCATGTTTGAAGCACTCTGGATAAAAAATTTTTGTTGTGTTTATTGAGATGAATGAAAACACTGTGGACTGTTTTCAGCAAGTTGCAACATTGAAATGCAGAAATAAGCACTTTTCCATAAACAAGCTCTAAATCATGTTTGAAGCACTCTGGATAAAAAATGTTTTGTTATGTTTATTCGAGATGTTATGAAAACACTGTAGACTGTTTTCAGCAAGTTACAACATTGAAATGCAGAAATAAGCACTTTTCCATAAACAAGCTCTAAATCATGTTTGATGCACTCTGGATTCCATTTTTGCTGTGCTGTGTCTAGTTTGAGATGAAATGAACCCGTGGACAGTTTTCAGCAAGTTGCAACATTGAAATGCAGAAATAAGCACTTTTCCATAAACAAGCTCTAAATCATGTTTGAAGCACTCTGGATAAAAAATTTTTGTTATGTTTATTCGAGATGTTATGAAAACATGTAGACAGTTTTCAGCAAGTTGCAACATTGAAATGCAGAAATAAGCACTTTTCCATAAACAAGCTCTAAATCATGTTGAAGCACTCTGGATAAAAAATGTTTTGTGTTATGTTATTCGAGATGTTATGAAAACACTGTGGACTGTTTTCAGCAAGTTACAACATTGAAATGCAGAAATAAGCACTTTTCCATAAACAAGCTCTAAATCATGTTTGAAGCACTCTGGATAAAAAATGTTTTGTTATGTTTATTCGAGATGTTATGAAAACACTGTAGACTGTTTTCAGCAAGTTACAACATTGAAATGCAGAAATAAGCACTTTTCCATAAACAAGCTCTAAATCATGTTTGATGCACTCTGGATCCAATTTGCTGTGCTGGTCTAGTTGAGATGAAATGAACACCGTGGACAGTTTCAGCAAGTTGCAACATTGAAATGCAGAAATAAGCACTTTTCCATAAACAAGCTCTAAATCATGTTTGAAGCACTCTGGATAAAAAAATGTTTTTGTTATGTTTATTCGAGATGTTATGAAAACATGTGGAATGTTTTCAGCAAGTTACAACATTGAAATGCAGAAATAAGCACTTTTCCATAAACAAGCTCTAATCATGTTTGATGCACTCTGGATATCCAATTTTTGCTGTGCTGTGTCTAGTTGAGATGAAATGAACGCCTGGACAGTTTTCAGCAAGTTGCAACATTGAAATGCAGAAATAAGCACTTTTCCATAAACAAGCTCTAAATCATGTTTGAAGCACTCTGGATAAAAATGTTTTGTTAGTTTATTCGAGATTTATGAAACACTGTAGACGTTTTCAGCAAGTTACAACATTGAAATGCAGAAATAAGCACTTTTCCATAAACAAGCTCTAAATCATGTTTGAAGCACTCTGGATAAAAAAATGTTTTTGTTATGTTTATTCGAGATGTTATGAAAACACTGTAGACGTTTTCAGCAAGTTACAACATTGAAATGCAGAAATAAGCACTTTTCCATAAACAAGCTCTAAATCATGTTTTGATGCACTCTGGATATCCAATTTTTGCTGTGCTGTGTCTAGGTTGAGATGAAATGAACGCCGTGGACAGTTTTCAGCAAGTTGCAACATTGAAATGCAGAAATAAGCACTTTTCCATAAACAAGCTCTAAATCATGTTTGAAGCACTCTGGATAAAAAAATGTTTTTGTATGTTTATTCGAGATGTTATGAAAACACTGTAGAGTTTTCAGCAAGTTACAACATTGAAATGCAGAAATAAGCACTTTTCCATAAACAAGCTCTAAATCATGTTTGATGCACTCTGGATATCCAATTTTTGCTGTGCTGTGTCTAGTTGAGATGAAATGAACGCCGTGGACAGTTTTCAGCAAGTTGCAACATTGAAATGCAGAAATAAGCACTTTTCCATAAACAAGCTCTAAATCATGTTTGAAGCACTCTGGATAAAAAAATGTTTTGTTATGTTTATTCGAGATGTTATGAAAACACGTGGACTGTTTTCAGCAAGTTGCAACATTGAAATGCAGAAATAAGCACTTTTCCATAAACAAGCTCTAAATCATGTTTGATGCACTCTGGATATCCAATTTTTGCTGTGCTGTGTCTAGTTGAGATGAAATGAACACCGTGGACATTTTCAGCAAGTTGCAACATTGAAATGCAGAAATAAGCACTTTTCCATAAACAAGCTCTAAATCATGTTTGATGCACTCTGGATGTCCAATTTTTGCTGTGCTGTGTCTAGTTGAGATGAAATGAACACGTGGACAGTTTTCAGCAAGTTGCAACATTGAAATGCAGAAATAAGCACTTTTCCATAAACAAGCTCTAAATCATGTTTTGAAGCACTCTGGATAAAAAATGTTTTTGTTATGTTTATTCGAGATGTTATGAAAACACTGTAGACTGTTTTCAGCAAGTTACAACATTGAAATGCAGAAATAAGCACTTTTCCATAAACAAGCTCTAAATCATGTTTGATGCACTCTGGATATCCAATTTTTGCTGTGCTGTGTCTAGTTGAGATGAAATGAACACCGTGGACAGTTTTCAGCAAGTTGCAACATTGAAATGCAGAAATAAGCACTTTTCCATAAACAAGCTCTAAATCATGTTTGAAGCACTCTGGATAAAAATGTTTTTGTATGTTATTCGAGATGTTATGAAAACACTGTAGACTGTTTTCAGCAAGTTACAACATTGAAATGCAGAAATAAGCACTTTTCCATAAACAAGCTCTAAATCATGTTTGATGCACTCTGGATATCCAATTTTTGCTGTGCTGTGTCTAGTTGAGATGAAATGAACACCGTGGACAGTTTTCAGCAAGTTGCAACATTGAAATGCAGAAATAAGCACTTTTCCATAAACAAGCTCTAAATCATGTTTGAGCACTCTGGATAAAAAATTTTTTGTTATGTTTATTCGAGATGTTATGAAAACACTGTAGACAGTTTTCAGCAAGTTGCAACATTGAAATGCAGAAATAAGCACTTTTCCATAAACAAGCTCTAAATCATGTTTGAAGCACTCTGGATAAAAAAATGTTGTTATGTTATTCGAGATGTTATGAAAACACGTGGACTTTTCAGCAAGTTGCAACATTGAAATGCAGAAATAAGCACTTTTCCATAAACAAGCTCTAAATCATGTTTGAAGCACTCTGGATAAAACAATTTTTGTTATGTTTATTCGAGATGTTATGAAAACACTGTAGACTGTTTTCAGCAAGTTGCAACATTGAAATGCAGAAATAAGCACTTTTCCATAAACAAGCTCTAAATCATGTTTGATGCACTCTGGATGTCCAATTTTTGCTGTGCTGTGTCTAGTTGAGATGAATGAACACCGTGGACAGTTTTCAGCAAGTTGCAACATTGAAATGCAGAAATAAGCACTTTTCCATAAACAAGCTCTAAATCATGTTTGAAGCACTCTGGATAAAAAATGTTTTTGTTGTTTATTCGAGATGTTATGAAAACACTGTGGACTGTTTTCAGCAAGTTGCAACATTGAAATGCAGAAATAAGCACTTTTCCATAAACAAGCTCTAAATCATGTTTGAAGCACTCTGGATAAAAAAATTTTTGTTATGTTTTATTCGAGATGTTAATGAAACACTGTGGACTGTTTTCAGCAAGTTGCAACATTGAAATGCAGAAATAAGCACTTTTCCATAAACAAGCTCTAAATCATGTTTGATGCACTCTGGATATCCAATTTTTGCTGTGCTGTGTCTAGTTGAGATGAAATGAACACCGTGGACAGTTTTCAGCAAGTTGCAACATTGAAATGCAGAAATAAGCACTTTTCCATAAACAAGCTCTAAATCATGTTTGAAGCACTCTGGATAAAAAATGTTTTTGTTATGTTTATTCGAGATGTTATGAAAACACTGTAGACAGTTTTCAGCAAGTTGCAACATTGAAATGCAGAAATAAGCACTTTTCCATAAACAAGCTCTAAATCATGTTTGAAGCACTCTGGATAAAAAATGTTTTTGTTATGTTATTCGAGATGTTATGAAAACACTGTAGACTGTTTTCAGCAAGTTACAACATTGAAATGCAGAAATAAGCACTTTTCCATAAACAAGCTCTAAATCATGTTTGAAGCACTCTGGATAAAAAATTTTTTTGTTATGTTTATTCGAGATGTTATGAAAACACTGTAGACTGTTTTCAGCAAGTTGCAACATTGAAATGCAGAAATAAGCACTTTTCCATAAACAAGCTCTAAATCATGTTTGATGCACTCTGGATATCCAATTTTTGCTGTGCTGTGTCTAGTTGAGATGAAATGAACACCGTGGACAGTTTTCAGCAAGTTGCAACATTGAAATGCAGAAATAAGCACTTTTCCATAAACAAGCTCTAAATCATGTTTGAAGCACTCTGGATAAAAAATGTTTTTGTTATGTTTATTCGAGATGTTATGAAAACACTGTAGACTGTTTTCAGCAAGTTACAACATTGAAATGCAGAAATAAGCACTTTTCCATAAACAAGCTCTAAATCATGTTTGATGCACTCTGGATATCCAATTTTTGCTGTGCTGTGTCTAGTTGAGATGAAATGAACACCGTGGACAGTTTTCAGCAAGTTGCAACATTGAAATGCAGAAATAAGCACTTTTCCATAAACAAGCTCTAAATCATGTTTGAAGCACTCTGGATAAAAAATTTTTTGTTATGTTTATTCGAGATGTTATGAAAACACTGTAGACTGTTTTCAGCAAGTTACAACATTGAAATGCAGAAATAAGCACTTTTCCATAAACAAGCTCTAAATCATGTTTGAAGCACTCTGGATAAAAAATGTTTTTGTTATGTTTATTCGAGATGTTATGAAAACACTGTGGACGTTTTCAGCAAGTTGCAACATTGAAATGCAGAAATAAGCACTTTTCCATAAACAAGCTCTAAATCATGTTTGATGCACTCTGGATGTCCAATTTTTGCTGTGCTGTGTCTAGTTGAGATGAAATGAACACCGTGGACAGTTTTCAGCAAGTTGCAACATTGAAATGCAGAAATAAGCACTTTTCCATAAACAAGCTCTAAATCATGTTTGAAGCACTCTGGATAAAAAAATGTTTTTGTTATGTTATTCGAGATGTTATGAAAACACTGTAGACTGTTTTCAGCAAGTTACAACATTGAAATGCAGAAATAAGCACTTTTCCATAAACAAGCTCTAAATCATGTTTGATGCACTCTGGATATCCAATTTTTGCTGTGCTGTGTCTAGTTGAGATGAAATGAACGCCGTGACAGTTTTCAGCAAGTTGCAACATTGAAATGCAGAAATAAGCACTTTTCCATAAACAAGCTCTAAATCATGTTTGAAGCACTCTGGATAAAAAATGTTTTTGTTATGTTTATTCGAGATGTTATGAAAACACTGTAGACTGTTTTCAGCAAGTTACAACATTGAAATGCAGAAATAAGCACTTTTCCATAAACAAGCTCTAAATCATGTTTGATGCACTCTGGATATCCAATTTTTGCTGTGCTGTGTCTAGTTGAGATGAAATGAACACCGTGGACAGTTTTCAGCAAGTTGCAACATTGAAATGCAGAAATAAGCACTTTTCCATAAACAAGCTCTAAATCATGTTTGAAGCACTCTGGATAAAAAATGTTTTTGTTATGTTTATTCGAGATGTTATGAAAACACTGTAGACAGTTTTCAGCAAGTTGCAACATTGAAATGCAGAAATAAGCACTTTTCCATAAACAAGCTCTAAATCATGTTTGAAGCACTCTGGATAAAAAATTTTTGTTATGTTTATTCGAGATGTTATGAAACACTTGGACTGTTTTCAGCAAGTTACAACATTGAAATGCAGAAATAAGCACTTTTCCATAAACAAGCTCTAAATCATGTTTGAAGCACTCTGGATAAAAAATTTTTTGTTATGTTATTCGAGATGTTATGAAACACTGTAGACTGTTTTCAGCAAGTTGCAACATTGAAATGCAGAAATAAGCACTTTTCCATAAACAAGCTCTAAATCATGTTTGAAGCACTCTGGATAAAAAATGTTTTTGTTATGTTTATTCGAGATGTTATGAAAACACTGTAGACTGTTTTCAGCAAGTTACAACATTGAAATGCAGAAATAAGCACTTTTCCATAAACAAGCTCTAAATCATGTTTGAAGCACTCTGGATAAAAAATGTTTTTGTTATGTTTATTCGAGATGTTATGAAAACACGTGGACAGTTTTCAGCAAGTTGCAACATTGAAATGCAGAAATAAGCACTTTTCCATAAACAAGCTCTAAATCATGTTTGAAGCACTCTGGATAAAAAATTTTTTGTGCTATGTTTATTCGAGATGTTATGAAAACACTGTAGACTGTTTTCAGCAAGTTAACATTGAAATGCAGAAATAAGCACTTTTCCATAAACAAGCTCTAAATCATGTTTGATGCACTCTGGATAAAAATTTTTTGTTATGTTTATTCGAGATGTTATGAAACACTGTAGACTGTTTTCAGCAAGTTGCAACATTGAAATGCAGAAATAAGCACTTTTCCATAAACAAGCTCTAAATCATGTTTGAAGCACTCTGGATAAAAAATGTTTTTGTTATGTTTATTCGAGATGTTATGAAAACACTGTGGACTGTTTTCAGCAAGTTGCAACATTGAAATGCAGAAATAAGCACTTTTCCATAAACAAGCTCTAAATCATGTTTGAAGCACTCTGGATAAAAAATTTTTTGTTATGTTTATTCGAGATGTTATGAAAACACTGTAGACTGTTTTCAGCAAGTTACAACATTGAAATGCAGAAATAAGCACTTTTCCATAAACAAGCTCTAAATCATGTTTGATGCACTCTGGATATCCAATTTTTGCTGTGCTGTGTCTAGTTGAGATGATGAAACACCGTGGACAGTTTTCAGCAAGTTGCAACATTGAAATGCAGAAATAAGCACTTTTCATAAACAAGCTCTAAATCATGTTTGATGCACTCTGGATATCCAATTTTTGCTGTGCTGTGTCTAGTTGAGATGAAATGAACCGTGGACAGTTTTCAGCAAGTTGCAACATTGAAATGCAGAAATAAGCACTTTTCCATAAACAAGCTCTAAATCATGTTTGAAGCACTCTGGATAAAAATGTTTTTGTTATGTTTATTCGAGATGTTATGAAAACACTGTAGACTGTTTTCAGCAAGTTACAACATTGAAATGCAGAAATAAGCACTTTTCCATAAACAAGCTCTAAATCATGTTTGATGCACTCTGGATATCCAATTTTGCTGTGCTGTGTCTAGGTTGAGATGAAATGAACACGTGGACAGTTTTCAGCAAGTTGCAACATTGAAATGCAGAAATAAGCACTTTTCCATAAACAAGCTCTAAATCATGTTTGAAGCACTCTGGATAAAAAATTGTTTTTGTTATGTTTATTCGAGATGTTATGAAAACACTGTAGACTGTTTTCAGCAAGTTACAACATTGAAATGCAGAAATAAGCACTTTTCCATAAACAAGCTCTAAATCATGTTTGATGCACTCTGGATATCCAATTTTGCTGTGCTGTGTCTAGTTGAGATGAAATGAACGCCGTGGACAGTTTTCAGCAAGTTGCAACATTGAAATGCAGAAATAAGCACTTTTCCATAAACAAGCTCTAAATCATGTTTGAAGCACTCTGGATAAAAAAATGTTTTTGTTATGTTTATTCGAGATGTTATGAAAACACTGTAGACTGTTTTCAGCAAGTTGCAACATTGAAATGCAGAAATAAGCACTTTTCCATAAACAAGCTCTAAATCATGTTTGATGCACTCTGGATGTCCAATTTTTGCTGTGCTGTGTCTAAGTTGAGATGAAATGAACACCGTGGACAGTTTTCAGCAAGTTGCAACATTGAAATGCAGAAATAAGCACTTTTCCATAAACAAGCTCTAAATCATGTTTGAAGCACTCTGGATAAAAAAATTTTTGTTATGTTTATTCGAGATGTTATGAAAACACTGTAGACTGTTTTCAGCAAGTTACAACATTGAAATGCAGAAATAAGCACTTTTCCATAAACAAGCTCTAAATCATGTTTGAAGCACTCTGGATAAAAAATTTTTGTTATGTTTATTCGAGATGAAATGAAAACACTGTGGACTGTTTTCAGCAAGTTACAACATTGAAATGCAGAAATAAGCACTTTTCCATAAACAAGCTCTAAATCATGTTTGATGCACTCTGGATGTCCAATTTTGCTGTGCTGTGTCTAGTTGAGATGAATGAACACCGTGGACAGTTTTCAGCAAGTTGCAACATTGAAATGCAGAAATAAGCACTTTTCCATAAACAAGCTCTAAATCATGTTTGAAGCACTCTGGATAAAAAATGTTTTTGTTATGTTTATTCGAGATGTTATGAAAACACTGTAGACTGTTTTCAGCAAGTTACAACATTGAAATGCAGAAATAAGCACTTTTCCATAAACAAGCTCTAAATCATGTTTGATGCACTCTGGATGTCCAATTTTTGCTGTGCTGTGTCTAGTTGAGATGAAATGAACGCCGTGGACAGTTTTCAGCAAGTTGCAACATTGAAATGCAGAAATAAGCACTTTTCCATAAACAAGCTCTAAATCATGTTTGAAGCACTCTGGATAAAAAATTTTTGTTATGTTTATTCGAGATGTTATGAAAACACTGTAGACTGTTTTCAGCAAGTTACAACATTGAAATGCAGAAATAAGCACTTTTCCATAAACAAGCTCTAAATCATGTTTGAAGCACTCTGGATAAAAAAATGTTTTTGTTATGTTTATTCGAGATGTTATGAAAACACTGTAGACTGTTTTCAGCAAGTTACAACATTGAAATGCAGAAATAAGCACTTTTCCATAAACAAGCTCTAAATCATGTTTGATGCACTCTGGATATCCAATTTTTGCTGTGCTGTGTCTAGTTGAGATGAAATGAACACCGTGGACAGTTTCAGCAAGTTGCAACATTGAAATGCAGAAATAAGCACTTTTCCATAAACAAGCTCTAAATCATGTTTGAAGCACTCTGGATAAAAAAATGTTTTTGTTATGTTTATTCGAGATGTTATGAAAACACTGTAGACTGTTTTCAGCAAGTTACAACATTGAAATGCAGAAATAAGCACTTTTCCATAAACAAGCTCTAAATCATGTTTGATGCACTCTGGATATCCAATTTTTGCTGTGCTGTGTCTAGTTGAGATGAAATGAACACCGTGGACAGTTTTCAGCAAGTTGCAACATTGAAATGCAGAAATAAGCACTTTTCCATAAACAAGCTCTAAATCATGTTTGAAGCACTCTGGATAAAAAAATGTTTTTGTTATGTTTATTCGAGATGTTATGAAACACTGTAGACTGTTTTCAGCAAGTTACAACATTGAAATGCAGAAATAAGCACTTTTCCATAAACAAGCTCTAAATCATGTTTGATGCACTCTGGATATCCAATTTTGCTGTGCTGTGTCTAGTTGAGATGAAATGAACACCGTGGACAGTTTTCAGCAAGTTGCAACATTGAAATGCAGAAATAAGCACTTTTCCATAAACAAGCTCTAAATCATGTTTGAAGCACTCTGGATAAAAAAATTTTTGTTATGTTTATTCGAGATGTTATGAAAACACTGTGGACAGTTTTCAGCAAGTTGCAACATTGAAATGCAGAAATAAGCACTTTTCCATAAACAAGCTCTAAATCATGTTTGAAGCACTCTGGATATCCAATTTTTTTGTGCTGTTTATTCGAGATGTTATGAAAACACTGTAGACAGTTTTCAGCAAGTTGCAACATTGAAATGCAGAAATAAGCACTTTTCCATAAACAAGCTCTAAATCATGTTTGAAGCACCTCTGGATAAAAAATGTTTTTGTTATGTTTATTCGAGATGAAATGAACCCTGTAGACTGTTTTCAGCAAGTTACAACATTGAAATGCAGAAATAAGCACTTTTCCATAAACAAGCTCTAAATCATGTTTGATGCACTCTGGATATCCAATTTTTGCTGTGCTGTGTCTAGGTTGAGATGAAATGAACACCGTGGACAGTTTTCAGCAAGTTGCAACATTGAAATGCAGAAATAAGCACTTTTCCATAAACAAGCTCTAAATCATGTTTGAAGCACTCTGGATAAAAAATGTTTTGTTATGTTTATTCGAGATGTTATGAAACACTGTAGACTGTTTTCAGCAAGTTACAACATTGAAATGCAGAAATAAGCACTTTTCCATAAACAAGCTCTAAATCATGTTTGATGCACTCTGGATATCCATTTTTGCTGTGCTGTGTCTAGGTTGAGATGAAATGAACGCCGTGGACAGTTTTCAGCAAGTTGCAACATTGAAATGCAGAAATAAGCACTTTTCCATAAACAAGCTCTAAATCATGTTTGAAGCACTCTGGATAAAAAATGTTTTGTATGTTATTCGAGATGTTATGAAACACTGTAGACTGTTTTCAGCAAGTTAACATTGAAATGCAGAAATAAGCACTTTTCCATAAACAAGCTCTAAATCATGTTTGAAGCACTCTGGATAAAAAAATTTTTGTTATGTTTATTCGAGATGTTATGAAAACACTGTGGACAGTTTTCAGCAAGTTACAACATTGAAATGCAGAAATAAGCACTTTTCCATAAACAAGCTCTAAATCATGTTTGATGCACTCTGGATATCCAATTTTTGCTGTGCTGTGTCTAGTTGAGATGAAATGAACACCGTGGACAGTTTTCAGCAAGTTGCAACATTGAAATGCAGAAATAAGCACTTTTCCATAAACAAGCTCTAAATCATGTTTGAAGCACTCTGGATAAAAAATGTTTTTGTTATGTTATTGAGATTGTGTATGAAACACTGTAGACTGTTTTCAGCAAGTTACAACATTGAAATGCAGAAATAAGCACTTTTCCATAAACAAGCTCTAAATCATGTTTGATGCACTCTGGATATCCAATTTTGCTGTGCTGTGTCTAGTTGAGATGAAATGAACGCCGTGGACAGTTTTCAGCAAGTTGCAACATTGAAATGCAGAAATAAGCACTTTTCCATAAACAAGCTCTAAATCATGTTTGAAGCACTCTGGATAAAAAATGTTTTGTTATGTTTATTCGAGATGTTATGAAAACACTGTAGACTGTTTTCAGCAAGTTACAACATTGAAATGCAGAAATAAGCACTTTTCCATAAACAAGCTCTAAATCATGTTTGATGCACTCTGGATATCCAATTTTTGCTGTGCTGTGTCTAGCTTGAGATGAAATGAACACCGTGGACAGTTTTCAGCAAGTTGCAACATTGAAATGCAGAAATAAGCACTTTTCCATAAACAAGCTCTAAATCATGTTTGAAGCACTCTGGATAAAAAAATGTTTTTGTTATGTTTATTCGAGATGTTATGAAAACACTGTAGACAGTTTTCAGCAAGTTGCAACATTGAAATGCAGAAATAAGCACTTTTCCATAAACAAGCTCTAAATCATGTTTGAAGCACTCTGGATAAAAAAATGTTTTTGTTATGTTTATTCGAGATGTTATGAAAACACTGTAGACTGTTTTCAGCAAGTTACAACATTGAAATGCAGAAATAAGCACTTTTCCATAAACAAGCTCTAAATCATGTTTGAAGCACTCTGGATAAAAAAATTTTTGTGTGTTTATTCGAGATGTTAAAAAACACTGTGGACTGTTTTCAGCAAGTTGCAACATTGAAATGCAGAAATAAGCACTTTTCCATAAACAAGCTCTAAATCATGTTTGAAGCACTCTGGATAAAAAATGTTTTGTTATGTTTATTCGAGATGTTATGAAACACTGTGAGACTGTTTTCAGCAAGTTGCAACATTGAAATGCAGAAATAAGCACTTTTCCATAAACAAGCTCTAAATCATGTTTGAAGCACTCTGGATAAAAAATGTTTTTGTTATGTTTATTCGAGATGTTATGAAACACCGTGGACAGTTTTCAGCAAGTTGCAACATTGAAATGCAGAAATAAGCACTTTTCCATAAACAAGCTCTAAATCATGTTTGATGCACTCTGGATAAAAAAATGTTTTTGTTATGTTTATTCGAGATGTTATGAAAACACTGTAGACTGTTTTCAGCAAGTTGCAACATTGAAATGCAGAAATAAGCACTTTTCCATAAACAAGCTCTAAATCATGTTTGAAGCACTCTGGATAAAAAATGTTTTTGTTATGTTATTCGAGATGTTATGAAACACTGTAGACTGTTTTCAGCAAGTTGCAACATTGAAATGCAGAAATAAGCACTTTTCCATAAACAAGCTCTAAATCATGTTTGAAGCACTCTGGATAAAAAATGTTTTTGTTATGTTTATTCGAGATGTTATGAAACACTGTAGACTGTTTTCAGCAAGTTACAACATTGAAATGCAGAAATAAGCACTTTTCCATAAACAAGCTCTAAATCATGTTTGAGCACTCTGGATAAAAAATGTTTTTGTTATGTTATTCGAGATGTTATGAAACACTGTAGACTGTTTTCAGCAAGTTACAACATTGAAATGCAGAAATAAGCACTTTTCCATAAACAAGCTCTAAATCATGTTTGATGCACTCTGGATATCCAATTTTTGCTGTGCTGTGTCTAGTTGAGATGAAATGAACACCGTGGACAGTTTTCAGCAAGTTGCAACATTGAAATGCAGAAATAAGCACTTTTCCATAAACAAGCTCTAAATCATGTTTGATGCACTCTGGATATCCAATTTTTTGTGCTGTCTAGGTTGAGATGAAATGAACACCGTGGACAGTTTTCAGCAAGTTGCAACATTGAAATGCAGAAATAAGCACTTTTCCATAAACAAGCTCTAAATCATGTTTGAAGCACTCTGGATAAAAATTTTTGTTGTGTTGTCTAGATTGAGATGAAATGAACACTGTAGACTGTTTTCAGCAAGTTACAACATTGAAATGCAGAAATAAGCACTTTTCCATAAACAAGCTCTAAATCATGTTTGATGCACTCTGGATATCCAATTTTTGCTGTGCTGTGTCTAGTTGAGATGAAATGAACACCGTGGACAGTTTTCAGCAAGTTGCAACATTGAAATGCAGAAATAAGCACTTTTCCATAAACAAGCTCTAAATCATGTTTGAAGCACTCTGGATAAAAAAATGTTTTTGTTATGTTTATTCGAGATGTTATGAAAACACTGTAGACTGTTTTCAGCAAGTTACAACATTGAAATGCAGAAATAAGCACTTTTCCATAAACAAGCTCTAAATCATGTTTGATGCACTCTGGATATCCATTTTTGCTGTGCTGTGTCTAGTTGAGATGAAATGAACGCCGTGGACAGTTTTCAGCAAGTTGCAACATTGAAATGCAGAAATAAGCACTTTTCCATAAACAAGCTCTAAATCATGTTTGAAGCACTCTGGATAAAAAAATGTTTTTGTTATGTTTATTCGAGATGTTATGAAAACACGTAGACTGTTTTCAGCAAGTTGCAACATTGAAATGCAGAAATAAGCACTTTTCCATAAACAAGCTCTAAATCATGTTTGATGCACTCTGGATATCCAATTTTGCTGTGCTGTGTCTAGCTTGAGATGAAATGAACACCGTGGACAGTTTTCAGCAAGTTGCAACATTGAAATGCAGAAATAAGCACTTTTCCATAAACAAGCTCTAAATCATGTTTGAAGCACTCTGGATAAAAAATTTTTGCTGTGCTGTGTCTAGTTGAGATGAAATGAACACCGTGGACTGTTTTCAGCAAGTTGCAACATTGAAATGCAGAAATAAGCACTTTTCCATAAACAAGCTCTAAATCATGTTTGAAGCACTCTGGATAAAAAAATGTTTTTGTTATGTTTATTCGAGATGTTATGAAAACACTGTAGACTGTTTTCAGCAAGTTACAACATTGAAATGCAGAAATAAGCACTTTTCCATAAACAAGCTCTAAATCATGTTTGATGCACTCTGGATATCCAATTTTTGCTGTGCTGTGTCTAGTTGAGATGAAATGAACACCGTGGACAGTTTTCAGCAAGTTGCAACATTGAAATGCAGAAATAAGCACTTTTCCATAAACAAGCTCTAAATCATGTTTGAAGCACTCTGGATAAAAAAATGTTTTTGTTATGTTTATTCGAGATGTTATGAAAACACTGTAGACTGTTTTCAGCAAGTTACAACATTGAAATGCAGAAATAAGCACTTTTCCATAAACAAGCTCTAAATCATGTTTGATGCACTCTGGATATCCAATTTTGCTGTGCTGTGTCTAGCTTGAGATGAAATGAACACGTGGACAGTTTTCAGCAAGTTGCAACATTGAAATGCAGAAATAAGCACTTTTCCATAAACAAGCTCTAAATCATGTTTGAAGCACTCTGGATAAAAAATTTTTGCTGTATGTTTATTCGAGATGTTATGAAAACCTGTAGACAGTTTTCAGCAAGTTGCAACATTGAAATGCAGAAATAAGCACTTTTCCATAAACAAGCTCTAAATCATGTTTGAAGCACTCTGGATAAAAAATGTTTTTGTTATGTTTATTCGAGATGTTATGAAAACACTGTAGACTGTTTTCAGCAAGTTACAACATTGAAATGCAGAAATAAGCACTTTTCCATAAACAAGCTCTAAATCATGTTTGATGCACTCTGGATATCCAATTTTTGCTGTGCTGTGTCTAGCTTGAGATGAAATGAACACCGTGGACAGTTTTCAGCAAGTTGCAACATTGAAATGCAGAAATAAGCACTTTTCCATAAACAAGCTCTAAATCATGTTTGAAGCACTCTGGATAAAAAATGTTTTTGTTATGTTTATTCGAGATGTTATGAAAACACTGTAGACTGTTTTCAGCAAGTTACAACATTGAAATGCAGAAATAAGCACTTTTCCATAAACAAGCTCTAAATCATGTTTGATGCACTCTGGATATCCAATTTTTGCTGTGCTGTGTCTAGCTTGAGATGAAATGAACGCCGTGGACAGTTTTCAGCAAGTTGCAACATTGAAATGCAGAAATAAGCACTTTTCCATAAACAAGCTCTAAATCATGTTTGAAGCACTCTGGATATCCAATTTTTGCTGTGCTGTGTCTAGTTGAGATGAAATGAACACCGTGGACAGTTTTCAGCAAGTTGCAACATTGAAATGCAGAAATAAGCACTTTTCCATAAACAAGCTCTAAATCATGTTTGAAGCACTCTGGATAAAAAATGTTTTTGTTATGTTATTCGAGATGTTATGAAAACACTGTAGACTGTTTTCAGCAAGTTACAACATTGAAATGCAGAAATAAGCACTTTTCCATAAACAAGCTCTAAATCATGTTTGATGCACTCTGGATATCCAATTTTTGCTTTGCTGTGTCTAGTTGAGATGAAATGAACACCGTGGACAGTTTTCAGCAAGTTGCAACATTGAAATGCAGAAATAAGCACTTTTCCATAAACAAGCTCTAAATCATGTTTGATGCACTCTGGATATCCAATTTTGCTGTGCTGTGTCTAGTTGAGATGAAATGAACACCGTGGACAGTTTTCAGCAAGTTGCAACATTGAAATGCAGAAATAAGCACTTTTCCATAAACAAGCTCTAAATCATGTTTGAAGCACTCTGGATAAAAAAATGTTTTGTTATGTTTATTCGAGATGTTATGAAAACACTGTAGACTGTTTTCAGCAAGTTACAACATTGAAATGCAGAAATAAGCACTTTTCCATAAACAAGCTCTAAATCATGTTTGATGCACTCTGGATATCCATTTTTGCTGTGCTGTGTCTAGTTGAGATGAAATGAACACCGTGGACAGTTTTCAGCAAGTTGCAACATTGAAATGCAGAAATAAGCACTTTTCCATAAACAAGCTCTAAATCATGTTTGAAGCACTCTGGATAAAAAATTTTTTGTTATGTTTATTCGAGATGTTATGAAAACACTGTAGACTGTTTTCAGCAAGTTACAACATTGAAATGCAGAAATAAGCACTTTTCCATAAACAAGCTCTAAATCATGTTTGATGCACTCTGGATATCCAATTTTTGCTGTGCTGTGTCTAGTTGAGATGAAATGAACACGTGGACAGTTTTCAGCAAGTTGCAACATTGAAATGCAGAAATAAGCACTTTTCCATAAACAAGCTCTAAATCATGTTTGAGCACTCTGGATATCCAATTTTTGCTGTGCTGTGTCTAGTTGAGATGAAATGAACACCGTGGACAGTTTTCAGCAAGTTGCAACATTGAAATGCAGAAATAAGCACTTTTCCATAAACAAGCTCTAAATCATGTTTGAAGCACTCTGGATAAAAAATGTTTTTGTTATGTTTATTCGAGATGTTATGAAAACACTGTAGACTGTTTTCAGCAAGTTACAACATTGAAATGCAGAAATAAGCACTTTTCCATAAACAAGCTCTAAATCATGTTTGATGCACTCTGGATATCCAATTTTTGCTGTGCTGTGTCTAGTTGAGATGAAATGAACACCGTGGACAGTTTTCAGCAAGTTGCAACATTGAAATGCAGAAATAAGCACTTTTCCATAAACAAGCTCTAAATCATGTTTGATGCACTCTGGATATCCAATTTTTGCTGTGCTGTGTCTAGGTTGAGATGAAATGAACACCGTGGACAGTTTTCAGCAAGTTGCAACATTGAAATGCAGAAATAAGCACTTTTCCATAAACAAGCTCTAAATCATGTTTGAAGCACTCTGGATAAAAAATGTTTTTGTTATGTTTATTCGAGATGTTATGAAAACACTGTAGACTGTTTTCAGCAAGTTACAACATTGAAATGCAGAAATAAGCACTTTTCCATAAACAAGCTCTAAATCATGTTTGATGCACTCTGGATATCCAATTTTTGCTGTGCTGTGTCTAGGTTGAGATGAAATGAACGCCGTGGACAGTTTTCAGCAAGTTGCAACATTGAAATGCAGAAATAAGCACTTTTCCATAAACAAGCTCTAAATCATGTTTGAAGCACTCTGGATAAAAAAATGTTTTTGTTATGTTATTCGAGATGTTATGAAAACACTGTAGACTGTTTTCAGCAAGTTACAACATTGAAATGCAGAAATAAGCACTTTTCCATAAACAAGCTCTAAATCATGTTTGATGCACTCTGGATATCCAATTTTTGCTGTGCTGTGTCTAGTTGAGATGAAATGAACACCGTGGACAGTTTTCAGCAAGTTGCAACATTGAAATGCAGAAATAAGCACTTTTCCATAAACAAGCTCTAAATCATGTTTGAAGCACTCTGGATAAAAAATGTTTTTGTTATGTTATTCGAGATGTTATGAAAACACTGTAGACTGTTTTCAGCAAGTTACAACATTGAAATGCAGAAATAAGCACTTTTCCATAAACAAGCTCTAAATCATGTTTGATGCACTCTGGATATCCAATTTTTGCTGTGCTGTGTCTAGTTGAGATGAAATGAACACCGTGGACAGTTTTCAGCAAGTTGCAACATTGAAATGCAGAAATAAGCACTTTTCCATAAACAAGCTCTAAATCATGTTTGATGCACTCTGGATATCCAATTTTGCTGTGCTGTGTCTAGTTGAGATGAAATGAACACCGTGGACAGTTTTCAGCAAGTTGCAACATTGAAATGCAGAAATAAGCACTTTTCCATAAACAAGCTCTAAATCATGTTTGAAGCACTCTGGATAAAAAATGTTTTTGTTATGTTTATTCGAGATGTTATGAAAACACTGTAGACTGTTTTCAGCAAGTTACAACATTGAAATGCAGAAATAAGCACTTTTCCATAAACAAGCTCTAAATCATGTTTGATGCACTCTGGATATCCAATTTTTGCTGTGCTGTGTCTAGTTGAGATGAAATGAACACCGTGGACAGTTTTCAGCAAGTTGCAACATTGAAATGCAGAAATAAGCACTTTTCCATAAACAAGCTCTAAATCATGTTTGAAGCACTCTGGATAAAAAAATGTTTTTGTTATGTTTATTCGAGATGTTATGAAAACACTGTAGACTGTTTTCAGCAAGTTACAACATTGAAATGCAGAAATAAGCACTTTTCCATAAACAAGCTCTAAATCATGTTTGATGCACTCTGGATATCCAATTTTTGCTGTGCTGTGTCTAGTTGAGATGAAATGAACGCCGTGGACAGTTTTCAGCAAGTTGCAACATTGAAATGCAGAAATAAGCACTTTTCCATAAACAAGCTCTAAATCATGTTTGATGCACTCTGGATATCCAATTTTGCTGTGCTGTGTCTAGTTGAGATGAAATGAACACCGTGGACAGTTTTCAGCAAGTTGCAACATTGAAATGCAGAAATAAGCACTTTTCCATAAACAAGCTCTAAATCATGTTTGAAGCACTCTGGATAAAAAAATGTTTTTGTTATGTTTATTCGAGATGTTATGAAAACACTGTAGACTGTTTTCAGCAAGTTACAACATTGAAATGCAGAAATAAGCACTTTTCCATAAACAAGCTCTAAATCATGTTTGATGCACTCTGGATATCCAATTTTGCTGTGCTGTGTCTAGGTTGAGATGAAATGAACACCGTGGACAGTTTTCAGCAAGTTGCAACATTGAAATGCAGAAATAAGCACTTTTCCATAAACAAGCTCTAAATCATGTTTGAAGCACTCTGGATAAAAAAATGTTTTTTTATGTTTATTCGAGATGTTATGAAAACACTGTAGACTGTTTTCAGCAAGTTACAACATTGAAATGCAGAAATAAGCACTTTTCCATAAACAAGCTCTAAATCATGTTTGATGCACTCTGGATATCCAATTTTTGCTGTGCTGTGTCTAGTTGAGATGAAATGAACGCCGTGGACAGTTTTCAGCAAGTTGCAACATTGAAATGCAGAAATAAGCACTTTTCCATAAACAAGCTCTAAATCATGTTTGATGCACTCTGGATATCCAATTTTGCTGTGCTGTGTCTAGTTGAGATGAAATGAACACCGTGGACAGTTTTCAGCAAGTTGCAACATTGAAATGCAGAAATAAGCACTTTTCCATAAACAAGCTCTAAATCATGTTTGAAGCACTCTGGATAAAAATGTTTTTGTTATGTTTATTCGAGATGTTATGAAAACACTGTAGACTGTTTTCAGCAAGTTACAACATTGAAATGCAGAAATAAGCACTTTTCCATAAACAAGCTCTAAATCATGTTTGATGCACTCTGGATATCCAATTTTTGCTGTGCTGTGTCTAGTTGAGATGAAATGAACGCCGTGGACAGTTTTCAGCAAGTTGCAACATTGAAATGCAGAAATAAGCACTTTTCCATAAACAAGCTCTAAATCATGTTTGAAGCACTCTGGATAAAAAAATGTTTTTGTTATGTTTATTCGAGATGTTATGAAAACACTGTAGACTGTTTTCAGCAAGTTACAACATTGAAATGCAGAAATAAGCACTTTTCCATAAACAAGCTCTAAATCATGTTTGATGCACTCTGGATATCCAATTTTTGCTGTGCTGTGTCTAGTTGAGATGAAATGAACACCGTGGACAGTTTTCAGCAAGTTGCAACATTGAAATGCAGAAATAAGCACTTTTCCATAAACAAGCTCTAAATCATGTTTGAAGCACTCTGGATAAAAAAATTTTTGCTGTTATGTTTATTCGAGATGTTATGAAAACACTGTAGACTGTTTTCAGCAAGTTACAACATTGAAATGCAGAAATAAGCACTTTTCCATAAACAAGCTCTAAATCATGTTTGATGCACTCTGGATATCCAATTTTTGCTGTGCTGTGTCTAGCTTGAGATGAAATGAACACCGTGGACAGTTTTCAGCAAGTTGCAACATTGAAATGCAGAAATAAGCACTTTTCCATAAACAAGCTCTAAATCATGTTTGAAGCACTCTGGATAAAAAAATGTTTTTGTTATGTTTATTCGAGATGTTATGAAAACACTGTAGACTGTTTTCAGCAAGTTACAACATTGAAATGCAGAAATAAGCACTTTTCCATAAACAAGCTCTAAATCATGTTTGATGCACTCTGGATATCCAATTTTTGCTGTGCTGTGTCTAGTTGAGATGAAATGAACACCGTGGACAGTTTTCAGCAAGTTGCAACATTGAAATGCAGAAATAAGCACTTTTCCATAAACAAGCTCTAAATCATGTTTGAAGCACTCTGGATAAAAAAATGTTTTTGTTATGTTTATTCGAGATGTTATGAAAACACTGTAGACTGTTTTCAGCAAGTTACAACATTGAAATGCAGAAATAAGCACTTTTCCATAAACAAGCTCTAAATCATGTTTGATGCACTCTGGATATCCAATTTTTGCTGTGCTGTGTCTAGCTTGAGATGAAATGAACGCCGTGGACAGTTTTCAGCAAGTTGCAACATTGAAATGCAGAAATAAGCACTTTTCCATAAACAAGCTCTAAATCATGTTTGAAGCACTCTGGATAAAAAATGTTTTTGTTATGTTTATTCGAGATGTTATGAAAACACTGTAGACTGTTTTCAGCAAGTTACAACATTGAAATGCAGAAATAAGCACTTTTCCATAAACAAGCTCTAAATCATGTTTGATGCACTCTGGATATCCAATTTTTGCTGTGCTGTGTCTAGTTGAGATGAAATGAACGCCGTGGACAGTTTTCAGCAAGTTGCAACATTGAAATGCAGAAATAAGCACTTTTCCATAAACAAGCTCTAAATCATGTTTGAAGCACTCTGGATAAAAAAATGTTTTTGTTATGTTTATTCGAGATGTTATGAAAACACTGTAGACTGTTTTCAGCAAGTTACAACATTGAAATGCAGAAATAAGCACTTTTCCATAAACAAGCTCTAAATCATGTTTTATGCACTCTGGATGTCCAATTTTTGCTGTGCTGTGTCTAGTTGAGATAAAATGAACGCCGTGGACAGTTTTCAGCAAGTTGCAACATTGAAATGCAGAAATAAGCACTTTTCCATAAACAAGCTCTAAATCATGTTTGAGCACTCTGGATATCCAATTTTTGCTGTGCTGTGTCTAGGTTGAGATGAAATGAACACCGTGGACAGTTTTCAGCAAGTTGCAACATTGAAATGCAGAAATAAGCACTTTTCCATAAACAAGCTCTAAATCATGTTTGAAGCACTCTGGATAAAAAAATGTTTTTGTTATGTTTATTCGAGATGTTATGAAAACACTGTAGACTGTTTTCAGCAAGTTACAACATTGAAATGCAGAAATAAGCACTTTTCCATAAACAAGCTCTAAATCATGTTTGAAGCACTCTGGATATCCAATTTTTGCTGTGCTGTGTCTAGCTTGAGATGAAATGAACGCCGTGGACAGTTTTCAGCAAGTTGCAACATTGAAATGCAGAAATAAGCACTTTTCCATAAACAAGCTCTAAATCATGTTTGAAGCACTCTGGATAAAAAAATGTTTTTGTTATGTTTATTCGAGATGTTATGAAAACACTGTAGACTGTTTTCAGCAAGTTACAACATTGAAATGCAGAAATAAGCACTTTTCCATAAACAAGCTCTAAATCATGTTTGAAGCACTCTGGATAAAAATTTTTGCTGTTATGTTTATTCGAGATGAAATGAAAACCGTGGACAGTTTTCAGCAAGTTGCAACATTGAAATGCAGAAATAAGCACTTTTCCATAAACAAGCTCTAAATCATGTTTGATGCACTCTGGATATCCAATTTTTGCTGTGCTGTGTCTAGTTGAGATGAAATGAACACCGTGGACAGTTTTCAGCAAGTTGCAACATTGAAATGCAGAAATAAGCACTTTTCCATAAACAAGCTCTAAATCATGTTTGATGCACTCTGGATATCCAATTTTGCTGTGCTGTGTCTAGCTTGAGATGAAATGAACACGTGGACAGTTTTCAGCAAGTTGCAACATTGAAATGCAGAAATAAGCACTTTTCCATAAACAAGCTCTAAATCATGTTTGAAGCACTCTGGATAAAAAATGTTTTTGTTATGTTTATTCGAGATGTTATGAAAACACTGTAGACTGTTTTCAGCAAGTTACAACATTGAAATGCAGAAATAAGCACTTTTCCATAAACAAGCTCTAAATCATGTTTTGATGCACTCTGGATATCCAATTTTTGCTGTGCTGTGTCTAGTTGAGATGAAATGAACACCGTGGACAGTTTTCAGCAAGTTGCAACATTGAAATGCAGAAATAAGCACTTTTCCATAAACAAGCTCTAAATCATGTTTGAAGCACTCTGGATAAAAAATGTTTTTGTTATGTTTATTCGAGATGTTATGAAAACACTGTAGACTGTTTTCAGCAAGTTACAACATTGAAATGCAGAAATAAGCACTTTTCCATAAACAAGCTCTAAATCATGTTTGATGCACTCTGGATATCCAATTTTTGCTGTGCTGTGTCTAGCTTGAGATGAAATGAACGCCGTGGACAGTTTTCAGCAAGTTGCAACATTGAAATGCAGAAATAAGCACTTTTCCATAAACAAGCTCTAAATCATGTTTGAAGCACTCTGGATATCCAATTTTTGCTGTGCTGTGTCTAGTTGAGATGAAATGAACACCGTGGACAGTTTTCAGCAAGTTGCAACATTGAAATGCAGAAATAAGCACTTTTCCATAAACAAGCTCTAAATCATGTTTGAAGCACTCTGGATAAAAAATGTTTTTGTTATGTTTATTCGAGATGTTATGAAAACACTGTAGACTGTTTTCAGCAAGTTACAACATTGAAATGCAGAAATAAGCACTTTTCCATAAACAAGCTCTAAATCATGTTTGATGCACTCTGGATATCCAATTTTTGCTGCTGTGTCTAGTTGAGATGAAATGAACACCGTGGACAGTTTTCAGCAAGTTGCAACATTGAAATGCAGAAATAAGCACTTTTCCATAAACAAGCTCTAAATCATGTTTGAAGCACTCTGGATATCCAATTTTTGCTGTGCTGTGTCTAGTTGAGATGAAATGAACACCGTGGACAGTTTTCAGCAAGTTGCAACATTGAAATGCAGAAATAAGCACTTTTCCATAAACAAGCTCTAAATCATGTTTGAAGCACTCTGGATAAAAAAATGTTTTTGTTATGTTTATTCGAGATGTTATGAAACACTGTAGACTGTTTTCAGCAAGTTACAACATTGAAATGCAGAAATAAGCACTTTTCCATAAACAAGCTCTAAATCATGTTTGATGCACTCTGGATATCCAATTTTTGCTGTGCTGTGTCTAGGTTGAGATGAAATGAACACCGTGGACAGTTTTCAGCAAGTTGCAACATTGAAATGCAGAAATAAGCACTTTTCCATAAACAAGCTCTAAATCATGTTTGAAGCACTCTGGATAAAAAAATGTTTTTGTTATGTTTATTCGAGATGTTATGAAAACACTGTAGACTGTTTTCAGCAAGTTACAACATTGAAATGCAGAAATAAGCACTTTTCCATAAACAAGCTCTAAATCATGTTTGATGCACTCTGGATATCCAATTTTTGCTGTGCTGTGTCTAGCTTGAGATGAAATGAACGCCGTGGACAGTTTTCAGCAAGTTGCAACATTGAAATGCAGAAATAAGCACTTTTCCATAAACAAGCTCTAAATCATGTTTGAAGCACTCTGGATAAAAAAATGTTTTGTTATGTTTATTCGAGATGTTATGAAAACACTGTAGACTGTTTTCAGCAAGTTACAACATTGAAATGCAGAAATAAGCACTTTTCCATAAACAAGCTCTAAATCATGTTTGATGCACTCTGGATATCCAATTTTTGCTGTGCTGTGTCTAGGTTGAGATGAAATGAACGCCGTGGACAGTTTTCAGCAAGTTGCAACATTGAAATGCAGAAATAAGCACTTTTCCATAAACAAGCTCTAAATCATGTTTGAAGCACTCTGGATAAAAAAATTTTTGTTATGTTTATTCGAGATGTTATGAAAACACTGTAGACTGTTTTCAGCAAGTTACAACATTGAAATGCAGAAATAAGCACTTTTCCATAAACAAGCTCTAAATCATGTTTGATGCACTCTGGATATCCAATTTTGCTGTGCTGTGTCTAGCTTGAGATGAAATGAACACCGTGGACAGTTTTCAGCAAGTTGCAACATTGAAATGCAGAAATAAGCACTTTTCCATAAACAAGCTCTAAATCATGTTTGATGCACTCTGGATATCCAATTTTGCTGTGCTGTGTCTAGTTGAGATGAAATGAACACCGTGGACAGTTTTCAGCAAGTTGCAACATTGAAATGCAGAAATAAGCACTTTTCCATAAACAAGCTCTAAATCATGTTTGAAGCACTCTGGATAAAAAATGTTTTTGTTATGTTTATTCGAGATGTTATGAAAACACTGTAGACTGTTTTCAGCAAGTTACAACATTGAAATGCAGAAATAAGCACTTTTCCATAAACAAGCTCTAAATCATGTTTGATGCACTCTGGATATCCAATTTTTGCTGTGCTGTGTCTAGCTTGAGATGAAATGAACGCCGTGGACAGTTTTCAGCAAGTTGCAACATTGAAATGCAGAAATAAGCACTTTTCCATAAACAAGCTCTAAATCATGTTTGAAGCACTCTGGATAAAAAAATGTTTTTGTTATGTTTATTCGAGATGTTATGAAAACACTGTAGACTGTTTTCAGCAAGTTACAACATTGAAATGCAGAAATAAGCACTTTTCCATAAACAAGCTCTAAATCATGTTTTGATGCACTCTGGATATCCAATTTTTGCTGTGCTGTGTCTAGCTTGAGATGAAATGAACACCGTGGACAGTTTTCAGCAAGTTGCAACATTGAAATGCAGAAATAAGCACTTTTCCATAAACAAGCTCTAAATCATGTTTGAAGCACTCTGGATAAAAAATGTTTTTGTTATGTTTATTCGAGATGTTATGAAAACACTGTAGACTGTTTTCAGCAAGTTACAACATTGAAATGCAGAAATAAGCACTTTTCCATAAACAAGCTCTAAATCATGTTTGATGCACTCTGGATATCCAATTTTTGCTGTGCTGTGTCTAGCTTGAGATGAAATGAACGCCGTGGACAGTTTTCAGCAAGTTGCAACATTGAAATGCAGAAATAAGCACTTTTCCATAAACAAGCTCTAAATCATGTTTGATGCACTCTGGATATCCAATTTTGCTGTGCTGTGTCTAGCTTGAGATGAAATGAACACCGTGGACAGTTTTCAGCAAGTTGCAACATTGAAATGCAGAAATAAGCACTTTTCCATAAACAAGCTCTAAATCATGTTTGAAGCACTCTGGATAAAAAATTTTTTGTTATGTTTATTCGAGATGTTATGAAAACACTGTAGACTGTTTTCAGCAAGTTACAACATTGAAATGCAGAAATAAGCACTTTTCCATAAACAAGCTCTAAATCATGTTTGATGCACTCTGGATATCCAATTTTTGCTGTGCTGTGTCTAGTTGAGATGAAATGAACACCGTGGACAGTTTTCAGCAAGTTGCAACATTGAAATGCAGAAATAAGCACTTTTCCATAAACAAGCTCTAAATCATGTTTGAAGCACTCTGGATAAAAAAATGTTTTGTGTTATGTTTATTCGAGATGTTATGAAAACACGTAGACTGTTTTCAGCAAGTTACAACATTGAAATGCAGAAATAAGCACTTTTCCATAAACAAGCTCTAAATCATGTTTGATGCACTCTGGATATCCAATTTTGCTGTGCTGTGTCTAGCTTGAGATGAAATGAACACGTGGACAGTTTTCAGCAAGTTGCAACATTGAAATGCAGAAATAAGCACTTTTCCATAAACAAGCTCTAAATCATGTTTGATGCACTCTGGATATCCAATTTTGCTGTGCTGTGTCTAGTTGAGATGAAATGAACACCGTGGACAGTTTTCAGCAAGTTGCAACATTGAAATGCAGAAATAAGCACTTTTCCATAAACAAGCTCTAAATCATGTTTGAAGCACTCTGGATAAAAAATGTTTTTGTTATGTTTATTCGAGATGTTATGAAAACACTGTAGACTGTTTTCAGCAAGTTACAACATTGAAATGCAGAAATAAGCACTTTTCCATAAACAAGCTCTAAATCATGTTTGATGCACTCTGGATATCCAATTTTGCTGTGCTGTGTCTAGTTGAGATGAAATGAACGCCGTGGACAGTTTTCAGCAAGTTGCAACATTGAAATGCAGAAATAAGCACTTTTCCATAAACAAGCTCTAAATCATGTTTGAAGCACTCTGGATAAAAAAATGTTTTTGTTATGTTTATTCGAGATGTTATGAAAACACTGTAGACTGTTTTCAGCAAGTTACAACATTGAAATGCAGAAATAAGCACTTTTCCATAAACAAGCTCTAAATCATGTTTGATGCACTCTGGATATCCAATTTTTGCTGTGCTGTGTCTAGCTTGAGATGAAATGAACACGTGGACAGTTTTCAGCAAGTTGCAACATTGAAATGCAGAAATAAGCACTTTTCCATAAACAAGCTCTAAATCATGTTTGAAGCACTCTGGATAAAAATGTTTTGCTGTGCTGTGTCTAGTTGAGATGAAATGAACACGTGGACAGTTTTCAGCAAGTTGCAACATTGAAATGCAGAAATAAGCACTTTTCCATAAACAAGCTCTAAATCATGTTTGAAGCACTCTGGATATCCAATTTTTGTTATGTTTATTCGAGATGTTATGAACACTGTGGACTGTTTTCAGCAAGTTGCAACATTGAAATGCAGAAATAAGCACTTTTCCATAAACAAGCTCTAAATCATGTTTGATGCACTCTGGATATCCAATTTTTGCTGTGCTGTGTCTATTGAGATGAAATGAACACCGTGGACAGTTTTCAGCAAGTTGCAACATTGAAATGCAGAAATAAGCACTTTTCCATAAACAAGCTCTAAATCATGTTTGAAGCACTCTGGATAAAAAATGTTTTTGTTATGTTTATTGAGATGTTATGAAAACACTGTGGACTGTTTTCAGCAAGTTACAACATTGAAATGCAGAAATAAGCACTTTTCCATAAACAAGCTCTAAATCATGTTTGATGCACTCTGGATATCCAATTTTTGCTGTGCTGTGTCTAGTTGAGATGAAATGAACGCCGTGGACAGTTTTCAGCAAGTTGCAACATTGAAATGCAGAAATAAGCACTTTTCCATAAACAAGCTCTAAATCATGTTTGATGCACTCTGGATATCCAATTTTGCTGTGCTGTGTCTAGTTGAGATGAAATGAACACCGTGGACAGTTTTCAGCAAGTTGCAACATTGAAATGCAGAAATAAGCACTTTTCCATAAACAAGCTCTAAATCATGTTTGAAGCACTCTGGATAAAAAATGTTTTTGTTATGTTTATTCGAGATGTTATGAAAACACTGTAGACTGTTTTCAGCAAGTTACAACATTGAAATGCAGAAATAAGCACTTTTCCATAAACAAGCTCTAAATCATGTTTGATGCACTCTGGATATCCAATTTTTGCTGTGCTGTGTCTAGTTGAGATGAAATGAACGCCGTGGACAGTTTTCAGCAAGTTGCAACATTGAAATGCAGAAATAAGCACTTTTCCATAAACAAGCTCTAAATCATGTTTGATGCACTCTGGATATCCAATTTTTGCTGTGCTGTGTCTAGTTGAGATGAAATGAACACCGTGGACAGTTTTCAGCAAGTTGCAACATTGAAATGCAGAAATAAGCACTTTTCCATAAACAAGCTCTAAATCATGTTTGAAGCACTCTGGATAAAAAATGTTTTTGTTATGTTTATTCGAGATGTTATGAAAACACTGTAGACTGTTTTCAGCAAGTTACAACATTGAAATGCAGAAATAAGCACTTTTCCATAAACAAGCTCTAAATCATGTTTGATGCACTCTGGATATCCAATTTTTGCTGTGCTGTGTCTAGTTGAGATGAAATGAACGCCGTGGACAGTTTTCAGCAAGTTGCAACATTGAAATGCAGAAATAAGCACTTTTCCATAAACAAGCTCTAAATCATGTTTGAAGCACTCTGGATAAAAAATGTTTTTGTTATGTTTATTCGAGATGTTATGAAAACACTGTAGACTGTTTTCAGCAAGTTACAACATTGAAATGCAGAAATAAGCACTTTTCCATAAACAAGCTCTAAATCATGTTTTGATGCACTCTGGATATCCAATTTTTGCTGTGCTGTGTCTAGCTTGAGATGAAATGAACGCCGTGGACAGTTTTCAGCAAGTTGCAACATTGAAATGCAGAAATAAGCACTTTTCCATAAACAAGCTCTAAATCATGTTTGAAGCACTCTGGATAAGATGTTTTTAAGAGACAGTGTTTATTCGAGATGTTATGAAAACACTGTAGACTGTTTTCAGCAAGTTACAACATTGAAATGCAGAAATAAGCACTTTTCCATAAACAAGCTCTAAATCATGTTTGATGCACTCTGGATATCCAATTTTTGCTGTGCTGTGTCTAGTTGAGATGAAATGAACGCCGTGGACAGTTTTCAGCAAGTTGCAACATTGAAATGCAGAAATAAGCACTTTTCCATAAACAAGCTCTAAATCATGTTTGAGCACTCTGGATAAAAAAATTTTTGTTATGTTTATTCGAGATGTTATGAAAACACTGTAGACTGTTTTCAGCAAGTTACAACATTGAAATGCAGAAATAAGCACTTTTCCATAAACAAGCTCTAAATCATGTTTGATGCACTCTGGATATCCAATTTTTGCTGTGCTGTGTCTAGGTTGAGATGAAATGAACGCCGTGGACAGTTTTCAGCAAGTTGCAACATTGAAATGCAGAAATAAGCACTTTTCCATAAACAAGCTCTAAATCATGTTTGATGCACTCTGGATATCCAATTTTTGCTGTGCTGTGTCTAGTTGAGATGAAATGAAACCGTGGACAGTTTTCAGCAAGTTGCAACATTGAAATGCAGAAATAAGCACTTTTCCATAAACAAGCTCTAAATCATGTTTGAAGCACTCTGGATAAAAAAATGTTTTTGTTATGTTTATTCGAGATGTTATGAAAACACTGTAGACTGTTTTCAGCAAGTTACAACATTGAAATGCAGAAATAAGCACTTTTCCATAAACAAGCTCTAAATCATGTTTGATGCACTCTGGATATCCAATTTTTGCTGTGCTGTGTCTAGCTTGAGATGAAATGAACGCCGTGGACAGTTTTCAGCAAGTTGCAACATTGAAATGCAGAAATAAGCACTTTTCCATAAACAAGCTCTAAATCATGTTTGAAGCACTCTGGATAAAAAAATGTTTTGTTATGTTTATTCGAGATGTTATGAAAACACTGTAGATGTTTTCAGCAAGTTACAACATTGAAATGCAGAAATAAGCACTTTTCCATAAACAAGCTCTAAATCATGTTTTGATGCACTCTGGATATCCAATTTTTGCTGTGCTGTGTCTAGCTTGAGATGAAATGAACGCCGTGGACAGTTTTCAGCAAGTTGCAACATTGAAATGCAGAAATAAGCACTTTTCCATAAACAAGCTCTAAATCATGTTTGAAGCACTCTGGATATAAAAAATGTTTTTGTTATGTTTATTCGAGATGTTATGAAAACACTGTAGACTGTTTTCAGCAAGTTACAACATTGAAATGCAGAAATAAGCACTTTTCCATAAACAAGCTCTAAATCATGTTTGATGCACTCTGGATATCCAATTTTTGCTGTGCTGTGTCTAGTTGAGATAATGAACACGTGGACAGTTTTCAGCAAGTTGCAACATTGAAATGCAGAAATAAGCACTTTTCCATAAACAAGCTCTAAATCATGTTTGATGCACTCTGGATATCCAATTTTTGCTGTGCTGTGTCTAGTTGAGATGAAATGAACACCGTGGACAGTTTTCAGCAAGTTGCAACATTGAAATGCAGAAATAAGCACTTTCCCATAAACAAGCTCTAAATCATGTTTGATGCACTCTGGATATCCAATTTGCTGTGCTGTGTCTAGTTGAGATGAAATGAACGCCGTGGACAGTTTTCAGCAAGTTGCAACATTGAAATGCAGAAATAAGCACTTTTCCATAAACAAGCTCTAAATCATGTTTGAAGCACTCTGGATAAAAAAATGTTTTTGTTATGTTTATTCGAGATGTGTTGAAACACTGTAGACTGTTTTCAGCAAGTTACAACATTGAAATGCAGAAATAAGCACTTTTCCATAAACAAGCTCTAAATCATGTTTGATGCACTCTGGATATCCAATTTTGCTGTGCTGTGTCTAGTTGAGATGAAATGAACGCGTGGACAGTTTTCAGCAAGTTGCAACATTGAAATGCAGAAATAAGCACTTTTCCATAAACAAGCTCTAAATCATGTTTGAAGCACTCTGGATAAAAAATTTTTGTTATGTTATTCGAGATGTTATGAAAACACTGTAGACTGTTTCAGCAAGTTACAACATTGAAATGCAGAAATAAGCACTTTTCCATAAACAAGCTCTAAATCATGTTTGATGCACTCTGGATATCCAATTTTTGCTGTGCTGTGTCTAGTTGAGATGAAATGAACGCCGTGGACAGTTTTCAGCAAGTTGCAACATTGAAATGCAGAAATAAGCACTTTTCCATAAACAAGCTCTAAATCATGTTTGATGCACTCTGGATATCCAATTTTTGCGTCTGTCATGTTTTGAGATGAAATGAACACCGTGGACAGTTTTCAGCAAGTTGCAACATTGAAATGCAGAAATAAGCACTTTTCCATAAACAAGCTCTAAATCATGTTTGAAGCACTCTGGATAAAAAAATGTTTTTGTATGTTTATTCGAGAGTTATGAAAAACACTGTGGACTGTTTTCAGCAAGTTACAACATTGAAATGCAGAATAAGCACTTTTCCATAAACAAGCTCTAAATCATGTTTGATGCACTCTGGATATCAATTTTTGCTGTGCTGTGTCTAGTTGAGATGAAATGAACACCGTGGACAGTTTTCAGCAAGTTGCAACATTGAAATGCAGAAATAAGCACTTTTCCATAAACAAGCTCTAAATCATGTTTGAAGCACTCTGAAAAAACAATTTTTGTTATGTGTCTAGATGTTATGAAAAACACTGTGGACTGTTTTCAGCAAGTTACAACATTGAAATGCAGAAATAAGCACTTTTCCATAAACAAGCTCTAAATCATGTTTGATGCACTCTGGATATCCAATTTTTGCTGTGCTGTGTCTAGGTTGAGATGAAATGAACGCCGTGGACAGTTTTCAGCAAGTTGCAACATTGAAATGCAGAAATAAGCACTTTTCCATAAACAAGCTCTAAATCATGTTTGAAGCACTCTGGATAAAAAATGTTTTTGTTATGTTTATTCGAGATGTTATGAAAACACTGTAGACTGTTTTCAGCAAGTTACAACATTGAAATGCAGAAATAAGCACTTTTCCATAAACAAGCTCTAAATCATGTTTGATGCACTCTGGATGTCCAATTTTGCTGTGCTGTGTCTAGTTGAGATGAAATGAACGCCGTGGACAGTTTTCAGCAAGTGCAACATTGAAATGCAGAAATAAGCACTTTTCCATAAACAAGCTCTAAATCATGTTTGATGCACTCTGGATAAAAAAATGTTTTTGTTATGTTATTCGAGATGTTATGAAAACACTGTAGACTGTTTTCAGCAAGTTACAACATTGAAATGCAGAAATAAGCACTTTTCCATAAACAAGCTCTAAATCATGTTTGATGCACTCTGGATACCAATTTTTGCTGTGCTGTGTCTAGGTTGAGATGAAATGAACACCGTGGACAGTTTTCAGCAAGTTGCAACATTGAAATGCAGAAATAAGCACTTTTCCATAAACAAGCTCTAAATCATGTTTGAAGCACTCTGGAAAAAAAATTTTTGTTATGTTTATTCGAGATGTTATGAAAACCGTAGATGTTTTCAGCAAGTTACAACATTGAAATGCAGAAATAAGCACTTTTCCATAAACAAGCTCTAAATCATGTTTGATGCACTCTGGATATCCAATTTTGCTGTGCTGTGTCTAGGTTGAGATGAAATGAACGCGTGGACAGTTTTCAGCAAGTTGCAACATTGAAATGCAGAAATAAGCACTTTTCCATAAACAAGCTCTAAATCATGTTTGAAGCACTCTGGATAAAAAAATGTTTTTGTTATGTTATTCGAGATGTTATGAAAACACTGTAGAGTTTTCAGCAAGTTACAACATTGAAATGCAGAAATAAGCACTTTTCCATAAACAAGCTCTAAATCATGTTTGATGCACTCTGGATATCCAATTTTTGCTGTGCTGTGTCTAGGTTGAGATGAAATGAACGCCGTGGACAGTTTTCAGCAAGTTGCAACATTGAAATGCAGAAATAAGCACTTTTCCATAAACAAGCTCTAAATCATGTTTGATGCACTCTGGATAAAAAAATTTTTGTGTATGTTTATTCGAGATGTTATGAAAACACTGTAGACTGTTTTCAGCAAGTTACAACATTGAAATGCAGAAATAAGCACTTTTCCATAAACAAGCTCTAAATCATGTTTGATGCACTCTGGATGTCCAATTTTGCTGTGCTGTGTCTAGGTTGAGATGAAATGAACACCGTGGACAGTTTTCAGCAAGTTGCAACATTGAAATGCAGAAATAAGCACTTTTCCATAAACAAGCTCTAAATCATGTTTGATGCACTCTGGATGTCCAATTTGCTGTGCTGTGTCTAGGTTGAGATGAAATGAACGCCGTGGACAGTTTTCAGCAAGTTGCAACATTGAAATGCAGAAATAAGCACTTTTCCATAAACAAGCTCTAAATCATGTTTGATGCACTCT
>NW_022262044.1:0-28198 GCF_002021735.2 Oncorhynchus kisutch
TTTCAGCAAGTTGCAACATTGAAATGCAGAAATAAGCACTTTTCCATAAACAAGCTCTAAATCATGTTTGATGCACTCTGGATAAAAAATTGTTTTTGTTATGTTTTATTCGATGTTATGAAAACACTGTAGACTGTTTTCAGCAAGTTACAACATTGAAATGCAGAAATAAGCACTTTTCCATAAACAAGCTCTAAATCATGTTTGATGCACTCTGGATATCCAATTTTTGCTGTGCTGTGTCTAGGTTGAGATGAAATGAACACCGTGGACAGTTTTCAGCAAGTTGCAACATTGAAATGCAGAAATAAGCACTTTTCCATAAACAAGCTCTAAATCATGTTTGAAGCACTCTGGATAAAAAAATGTTTTGTTATGTTTATTCGAGATGTTATGAAAACACTGTAGACTGTTTTCAGCAAGTTACAACATTGAAATGCAGAAATAAGCACTTTTCCATAAACAAGCTCTAAATCATGTTTGATGCACTCTGGATGTCCAATTTTTGCTGTGCTGTGTTCTAGTTGAGATGAAATGAACACCGTGGACAGTTTTCAGCAAGTTGCAACATTGAAATGCAGAAATAAGCACTTTTCCATAAACAAGCTCTAAATCATGTTTGATGCACTCTGGATATCCAATTTTTGCTGTGCTGTGTCTAGTTGAGATGAATGAACACGTGGACAGTTTTCAGCAAGTTGCAACATTGAAATGCAGAAATAAGCACTTTTCCATAAACAAGCTCTAAATCATGTTTGAAGCACTCTGGATAAAAAAATGTTTTTGTTATGTTTATTCGAGATGTTATGAAAAACTGTAGATGTTTTCAGCAAGTTACAACATTGAAATGCAGAAATAAGCACTTTTCCATAAACAAGCTCTAAATCATGTTTGATGCACTCTGGATATCCAATTTTGCTGTGCTGGTCTCTATTTGAAGAATAGATAACACCGTGGACAGTTTTCAGCAAGTTGCAACATTGAAATGCAGAAATAAGCACTTTTCCATAAACAAGCTCTAAATCATGTTTGAAGCACTCTGGATAAAAAAATGTTTTGTTATGTTTATTCGAGATGTTATGAAAACACTGTAGACTGTTTTCAGCAAGTTACAACATTGAAATGCAGAAATAAGCACTTTTCCATAAACAAGCTCTAAATCATGTTTGATGCACTCTGGATGTCCAATTTTTGCTGTGCTGTGTCTAGTTTGAGATGAAATGAACACCGTGGACATTTTCAGCAAGTTGCAACATTGAAATGCAGAAATAAGCACTTTTCCATAAACAAGCTCTAAATCATGTTTGAAGCACTCTGGATAAAAAATGTTTTTTGTTATGTTTATTCGAGATGTTATGAAACACTGTAGGACTGTTTTCAGCAAGTTACAACATTGAAATGCAGAAATAAGCACTTTTCCATAAACAAGCTCTAAATCATGTTTGATGCACTCTGGATGTCCAATTTTTGCTGTGCTGTGTCTAGTTGAGATGAATGAACGCCGTGGACAGTTTTCAGCAAGTTGCAACATTGAAATGCAGAAATAAGCACTTTTCCATAAACAAGCTCTAAATCATGTTTGAAGCACTCTGGATGTCAATTTTTGCTGTGCTGTGTCTATTGAGATGAAATGAACACCGTGGACAGTTTTCAGCAAGTTGCAACATTGAAATGCAGAAATAAGCACTTTTCCAAACAAGCTCTAAATCATGTTTGATGCACTCTGGATAAAAAATGTTTTGTTATGTTTATTCGAGATTTATGAAAACACTGTAGACTGTTTTCAGCAAGTTGCAACATTGAAATGCAGAAATAAGCACTTTTCCATAAACAAGCTCTAAATCATGTTTGATGCACTCTGGATGTCCAATTTTTGCTGTGCTGTGTCTAGTTGAGATGAAATGAACGCCGTGGACAGTTTTCAGCAAGTTGCAACATTGAAATGCAGAAATAAGCACTTTTCCATAAACAAGCTCTAAATCATGTTTGAAGCACTCTGGATAAAAAAATGTTTTTGTTATGTTTATTCGAGATGTTATGAAAACACTGTAGACTGTTTTCAGCAAGTTACAACATTGAAATGCAGAAATAAGCACTTTTCCATAAACAAGCTCTAAATCATGTTTGATGCACTCTGGATATCCAATTTTTGCTGTGCTGTGTCTAGTTTGAGATGAAATGAACACGCCGTGGACAGTTTTCAGCAAGTTGCAACATTGAAATGCAGAAATAAGCACTTTTCCATAAACAAGCTCTAAATCATGTTTGATGCACTCTGGATAAAAAATGTTTTTGCTTATGTTATTCGAGATGTTATGAAAAACACTGTGGACTGTTTTCAGCAAGTTGCAACATTGAAATGCAGAAATAAGCACTTTTCCATAAACAAGCTCTAAATCATGTTTGATGCACTCTGGATGTCCAATTTTTGCTGTGCTGTGTCTAGTTGAGATGAAATGAACGAAACGTGGACAGTTTTCAGCAAGTTGCAACATTGAAATGCAGAAATAAGCACTTTTCCATAAACAAGCTCTAAATCATGTTTGAAGCACTCTGGATAAAAAAATTTTTTGTTATGTTTATTGAGATGTTATGAAAACATGTGGACAGTTTTCAGCAAGTTGCAACATTGAAATGCAGAAATAAGCACTTTTCCATAAACAAGCTCTAAATCATGTTTGATGCACTCTGGATATCCAATTTTTCTGTGCTGTGTCTAGTTGAGATGAAATGAACGCCGTGGACAGTTTTCAGCAAGTTGCAACATTGAAATGCAGAAATAAGCACTTTTCCATAAACAAGCTCTAAATCATGTTTGAAGCACTCTGGATAAAAAAATGTTTTGTTATGTTTATTCGAGATGTATGAAACACTGTAGACTGTTTTCAGCAAGTTGCAACATTGAAATGCAGAAATAAGCACTTTTCCATAAACAAGCTCTAAATCATGTTTGATGCACTCTGGATGTCCAATTTTTGCTGTGCTGTGTCTAGTTGAGATGAAATGAACGCCGTGGACAGTTTTCAGCAAGTTGCAACATTGAAATGCAGAAATAAGCACTTTTCCATAAACAAGCTCTAAATCATGTTTGAAGCACTCTGGATAAAAAATGTTTTGTTATGTTTATTCGAGATGTTATGAAACACTGTAGACTGTTTTCAGCAAGTTACAACATTGAAATGCAGAAATAAGCACTTTTCCATAAACAAGCTCTAAATCATGTTTGATGCACTCTGGATATCCAATTTTTGCTGTGCTGTGTCTAGTTGAGATGAATGAACACCGTGGACAGTTTTCAGCAAGTTGCAACATTGAAATGCAGAAATAAGCACTTTTCCATAAACAAGCTCTAAATCATGTTTGAAGCACTCTGGATAAAAAAATGTTTTTGTTTGTTTATCGAGATGTTATGAAAACACTGTAGACTGTTTTCAGCAAGTTACAACATTGAAATGCAGAAATAAGCACTTTTCCATAAACAAGCTCTAAATCATGTTTGATGCACTCTGGATGTCCAATTTTTGCTGTGCTGTGTCTAGTTGAGATGAAATGAACACCGTGGACAGTTTTCAGCAAGTTGCAACATTGAAATGCAGAAATAAGCACTTTTCCATAAACAAGCTCTAAATCATGTTTGATGCACTCTGGATGTCCAATTTTTGCTGTGCTGTGTCTAGTTGAGATGAATGAACACGTGGACAGTTTTCAGCAAGTTGCAACATTGAAATGCAGAAATAAGCACTTTTCCATAAACAAGCTCTAAATCATGTTTGAAGCACTCTGGATAAAAAAATGTTTTTGTTATGTTTATTCGAGATGTTATGAAAACACTGTAGACAGTTTTCAGCAAGTTGCAACATTGAAATGCAGAAATAAGCACTTTTCCATAAACAAGCTCTAAATCATGTTTGATGCACTCTGGATGTCCAATTTTTGCTGTGCTGTGTCTAGTTGAGATGAAATGAACACGTGGACAGTTTTCAGCAAGTTGCAACATTGAAATGCAGAAATAAGCACTTTTCCATAAACAAGCTCTAAATCATGTTTGAAGCACTCTGGATAAAAAATGTTTTTGTTATGTTTATTCGAGATGTTATGAAAACACTGTAGACTGTTTTCAGCAAGTTACAACATTGAAATGCAGAAATAAGCACTTTTCCATAAACAAGCTCTAAATCATGTTTGATGCACTCTGGATATCCAATTTTTGCTGTGCTGTGTCTAGTTGAGATGAAATGAACGCCGTGGACAGTTTTCAGCAAGTTGCAACATTGAAATGCAGAAATAAGCACTTTTCCATAAACAAGCTCTAAATCATGTTTGAAGCACTCTGGATAAAAAATGTTTTTGTTATGTTTATTCGAGATGTTATGAAAACACTGTAGACTGTTTTCAGCAAGTTACAACATTGAAATGCAGAAATAAGCACTTTTCCATAAACAAGCTCTAAATCATGTTTGATGCACTCTGGATGTCCAATTTTGCTGTGCTGTGTCTAGTTGAGATGAAATGAACACCGTGGACAGTTTTCAGCAAGTTGCAACATTGAAATGCAGAAATAAGCACTTTTCCATAAACAAGCTCTAAATCATGTTTGATGCACTCTGGATGTCCAATTTTTGCTGTGCTGTGTCTAGTTGAGATGAAATGAACACCGTGGACAGTTTTCAGCAAGTTGCAACATTGAAATGCAGAAATAAGCACTTTTCCATAAACAAGCTCTAAATCATGTTTGAAGCACTCTGGATAAAAAAATGTTTTTGTTATGTTTATTCGAGATGTTATGAAAACACTGTAGACTGTTTTCAGCAAGTTACAACATTGAAATGCAGAAATAAGCACTTTTCCATAAACAAGCTCTAAATCATGTTTGATGCACTCTGGATGTCCAATTTTTGCTGTGCTGTGTCTAGTTGAGATGAAATGAACGCCGTGGACAGTTTTCAGCAAGTTGCAACATTGAAATGCAGAAATAAGCACTTTTCCATAAACAAGCTCTAAATCATGTTTGAAGCACTCTGGATAAAAAATGTTTTTGTTATGTTTATTCGAGATGTTATGAAAACACTGTAGACTGTTTTCAGCAAGTTACAACATTGAAATGCAGAAATAAGCACTTTTCCATAAACAAGCTCTAAATCATGTTTGATGCACTCTGGATGTCCAATTTTTGCTGTGCTGTGTCTAGTTGAGATGAAATGAACGCCGTGGACAGTTTTCAGCAAGTTGCAACATTGAAATGCAGAAATAAGCACTTTTCCATAAACAAGCTCTAAATCATGTTTGATGCACTCTGGATGTCCAATTTTTGCTGTGCTGTGTCTAGTTGAGATGAAATGAACACCGTGGACAGTTTTCAGCAAGTTGCAACATTGAAATGCAGAAATAAGCACTTTTCCATAAACAAGCTCTAAATCATGTTTGAAGCACTCTGGATAAAAAAATTTTTGTTGTTATGTTTATTCGAGATGTTATGAAAACACTGTAGACTGTTTTCAGCAAGTTACAACATTGAAATGCAGAAATGAGCACTTTTCCATAAACAAGCTCTAAATCATGTTTGAAGCACTCTGGATGTCCAATTTTTGCTGTGCTGTGTCTAGTTGAGATGAAATGAACGCCGTGGACAGTTTTCAGCAAGTTGCAACATTGAAATGCAGAAATAAGCACTTTTCCATAAACAAGCTCTAAATCATGTTTGAAGCACTCTGGATAAAAAATGTTTTTGTTATGTTTATTCGAGATGTTATGAAAACACTGTAGACTGTTTTCAGCAAGTTACAACATTGAAATGCAGAAATAAGCACTTTTCCATAAACAAGCTCTAAATCATGTTTGATGCACTCTGGATGTCCAATTTTTGCTGTGCTGTGTCTAGTTGAGATGAAATGAACGCCGTGGACAGTTTTCAGCAAGTTGCAACATTGAAATGCAGAAATAAGCACTTTTCCATAAACAAGCTCTAAATCATGTTTGAAGCACTCTGGATAAAAAATGTTTTTGTATGTTTATTCGAGATGTTATGAAAACACGTAGACTGTTTTCAGCAAGTTACAACATTGAAATGCAGAAATAAGCACTTTTCCATAAACAAGCTCTAAATCATGTTTGATGCACTCTGGATATCCAATTTTTGCTGTGCTGTGTCTAGTTGAGATGAAATGAACGCTGTGGACAGTTTTCAGCAAGTTGAAACATTGAAATGCAGAAATAAGCACTTTTCCATAAACAAGCTCTAAATCATGTTTGATGCACTCTGGATATCCAATTTTTGCTTGCTGTGTCTATTGAGATGAAATGAACACCTGGACAGTTTTCAGCAAGTTGCAACATTGAAATGCAGAAATAAGCACTTTTCCATAAACAAGCTCTAAATCATGTTTGAAGCACTCTGGATAAAAAATGTTTTTGTTATGTTTATTCGAGATGTTATGAAAACACTGTGGACTGTTTTCAGCAAGTTGCAACATTGAAATGCAGAAATAAGCACTTTTCCATAAACAAGCTCTAAATCATGTTTGATGCACTCTGGATGTCCAATTTTTGCTGTGCTGTTCTAGTTGAGATGAAATGAACGCCGTGGACAGTTTTCAGCAAGTTGCAACATTGAAATGCAGAAATAAGCACTTTTCCATAAACAAGCTCTAAATCATGTTTGAAGCACTCTGGATAAAAAAATGTTTTTGTTATGTTTATTCGAGATGTTATGAAAACACTGTGGACTGTTTTCAGCAAGTTACAACATTGAAATGCAGAAATAAGCACTTTTCCATAAACAAGCTCTAAATCATGTTTGATGCACTCTGGATATCCATTTTTGCTGTGCTGTGTCTAGTTGAGATGAAATGAACGCCGTGGACAGTTTTCAGCAAGTTGCAACATTGAAATGCAGAAATAAGCACTTTTCCATAAACAAGCTCTAAATCATGTTTGAAGCACTCTGGATAAAAAAATTTTTGTTATGTTTATTCGAGATGTTATGAAAACACTGTAGACTGTTTTCAGCAAGTTACAACATTGAAATGCAGAAATAAGCACTTTTCCATAAACAAGCTCTAAATCATGTTTGATGCACTCTGGATATCCAATTTTTGCTGTGCTGTGTCTAGTTGAGATGAATGAACGCCGTGGACAGTTTTCAGCAAGTTGCAACATTGAAATGCAGAAATAAGCACTTTTCCATAAACAAGCTCTAAATCATGTTTGATGCACTCTGGATGTCCAATTTTGCTGTGCTGTGTCTAGTTGAGATGAAATGAACACGTGGACAGTTTTCAGCAAGTTGCAACATTGAAATGCAGAAATAAGCACTTTTCCATAAACAAGCTCTAAATCATGTTTGAAGCACTCTGGATAAAAAAATGTTTTTGTTATGTTTATTCGAGATGAAATGAAAACACTGTAGACTGTTTTCAGCAAGTTACAACATTGAAATGCAGAAATAAGCACTTTTCCATAAACAAGCTCTAAATCATGTTTGATGCACTCTGGATATCCAATTTTTGCTGTGCTGTGTCTAGTTTGAGATGAAATGAACGCGTGGACAGTTTTCAGCAAGTTGCAACATTGAAATGCAGAAATAAGCACTTTTCCATAAACAAGCTCTAAATCATGTTTGAAGCACTCTGGATAAAAAATGTTTTTTATGTTTATTCGAGATGTTATGAAAACACTGTAGACTGTTTTCAGCAAGTTACAACATTGAAATGCAGAAATAAGCACTTTTCCATAAACAAGCTCTAAATCATGTTTGATGCACTCTGGATATCCAATTTTTGCTGTGCTGTGTCTAGTTGAGATGAAATGAACACCGTGGACAGTTTTCAGCAAGTTGCAACATTGAAATGCAGAAATAAGCACTTTTCCATAAACAAGCTCTAAATCATGTTTGATGCACTCTGGATGTCCAATTTTTGCTGTGCTGTGTCTAGTTGAGATGAAATGAACACCGTGGACAGTTTTCAGCAAGTTGCAACATTGAAATGCAGAAATAAGCACTTTTCCATAAACAAGCTCTAAATCATGTTTGAAGCACTCTGGATAAAAAAATGTTTTTGTTATGTTTATTGAGATGTTATGAAACACTGTGGACTGTTTTCAGCAAGTTACAACATTGAAATGCAGAAATAAGCACTTTTCCATAAACAAGCTCTAAATCATGTTTGATGCACTCTGGATATCCAATTTTTGCTGTGCTGTGTCTAGTTGAGATGAAATGAACACCGTGGACAGTTTTCAGCAAGTTGCAACATTGAAATGCAGAAATAAGCACTTTTCCATAAACAAGCTCTAAATCATGTTTGAAGCACTCTGGATAAAAAATGTTTTGCTGTGTGTTTATTCGAGATGTTATGAAACACTGTAGACTGTTTTCAGCAAGTTGCAACATTGAAATGCAGAAATAAGCACTTTTCCATAAACAAGCTCTAAATCATGTTTGATGCACTCTGGATGTCCAATTTTTGCTGTGCTGTGTCTAGTTGAGATGAAATGAACGCCGTGGACAGTTTTCAGCAAGTTGCAACATTGAAATGCAGAAAAAAGCACTTTTCCATAAACAAGCTCTAAATCATGTTTGATGCACTCTGGATGTCCAATTTTTGCTGTGCTGTGTCTAGTTGAGATGAAATGAACACCGTGGACAGTTTTCAGCAAGTTGCAACATTGAAATGCAGAAATAAGCACTTTTCCATAAACAAGCTCTAAATCATGTTTGAGCACTCTGGATAAAAAAATTTTTTGTTATGTTTATTGAGATGTTATGAACACTGTGGACTGTTTTCAGCAAGTTGCAACATTGAAATGCAGAAATAAGCACTTTTCCATAAACAAGCTCTAAATCATGTTTGATGCACTCTGGATGTCCAATTTTTGCTGTGCTGTGTCTAGTTGAGATGAAATGAAACCGTGGACAGTTTTCAGCAAGTTGCAACATTGAAATGCAGAAATAAGCACTTTTCCATAAACAAGCTCTAAATCATGTTTGATGCACTCTGGATGTCCAATTTTTGCTGTGCTGTGTCTAGTTGAGATGAAATGAACACCGTGGACAGTTTTCAGCAAGTTGCAACATTGAAATGCAGAAATAAGCACTTTTCCATAAACAAGCTCTAAATCATGTTTGAAGCACTCTGGATAAAAAATGTTTTTGTTATGTTTATTCGAGATGTTATGAAAACACTGTAGACTGTTTTCAGCAAGTTACAACATTGAAATGCAGAAATAAGCACTTTTCCATAAACAAGCTCTAAATCATGTTTGATGCACTCTGGATGTCCAATTTTTGCTGTGCTGTGTCTAGTTGAGATGAAATGAACACCGTGGACAGTTTTCAGCAAGTTGCAACATTGAAATGCAGAAATAAGCACTTTTCCATAAACAAGCTCTAAATCATGTTTGAAGCACTCTGGATAAAAAATTTTTTGTTATGTGTTATTCGAGATGTTATGAACACGTAGACTGTTTTCAGCAAGTTACAACATTGAAATGCAGAAATAAGCACTTTTCCATAAACAAGCTCTAAATCATGTTTGATGCACTCTGGATGTCCAATTTTTGCTGTGCTGTGTCTAGTTGAGATGAAATGAACACCGTGGACAGTTTTCAGCAAGTTGCAACATTGAAATGCAGAAATAAGCACTTTTCCATAAACAAGCTCTAAATCATGTTTGATGCACTCTGGATAAAAAATTTTTTGTTGTGTTTATTCGAGATGTTATGAAAAACACTGTGGACTGTTTTCAGCAAGTTGCAACATTGAAATGCAGAAATAAGCACTTTTCCATAAACAAGCTCTAAATCATGTTTGATGCACTCTGGATGTCCAATTTTGCTGTGCTGTGTCTAGTTGAGATGAAATGAACACCGTGGACAGTTTTCAGCAAGTTGCAACATTGAAATGCAGAAATAAGCACTTTTCCATAAACAAGCTCTAAATCATGTTTGATGCACTCTGGATGTCCAATTTTTGCTGTGCTGTGTCTAGTTGAGATGAATGAACACCGTGGACAGTTTTCAGCAAGTTGCAACATTGAAATGCAGAAATAAGCACTTTTCCATAAACAAGCTCTAAATCATGTTTGAAGCACTCTGGATAAAAAATTTTTTGTTATGTTTATTCGAGATGTTAATGAACACTGTGGACTGTTTTCAGCAAGTTACAACATTGAAATGCAGAAATAAGCACTTTTCCATAAACAAGCTCTAAATCATGTTTGATGCACTCTGGATGTCCAATTTTTGCTGTGCTGTGTCTAGTTGAGATGAAATGAACACCGTGGACAGTTTTCAGCAAGTTGCAACATTGAAATGCAGAAATAAGCACTTTTCCATAAACAAGCTCTAAATCATGTTTGAAGCACTCTGGATAAAAAATGTTTTTGTTATGTTTATTCGAGATGTTATGAAAACACTGTAGACTGTTTTCAGCAAGTTACAACATTGAAATGCAGAAATAAGCACTTTTCCATAAACAAGCTCTAAATCATGTTTGATGCACTCTGGATGTCCAATTTTTGCTGTGCTGTGTCTAGTTGAGATGAAATGAACACCGTGGACAGTTTTCAGCAAGTTGCAACATTGAAATGCAGAAATAAGCACTTTTCCATAAACAAGCTCTAAATCATGTTTGATGCACTCTGGATGTCCAATTTTTGCTGTGCTGTGTCTAGTTGAGATGAAATGAACACCGTGGACAGTTTTCAGCAAGTTGCAACATTGAAATGCAGAAATAAGCACTTTTCCATAAACAAGCTCTAAATCATGTTTGAAGCACTCTGGATAAAAATGTTTTTTGTTATGTTTATTGAGATGTTATGAAAACACTGTGGACTGTTTTCAGCAAGTTGCAACATTGAAATGCAGAAATAAGCACTTTTCCATAAACAAGCTCTAAATCATGTTTGATGCACTCTGGATGTCCAATTTTGCTGTGCTGTGTCTAGTTGAGATGAAATGAACACCGTGGACAGTTTTCAGCAAGTTGCAACATTGAAATGCAGAAATAAGCACTTTTCCATAAACAAGCTCTAAATCATGTTTGAAGCACTCTGGATAAAAAATGTTTTGCTGTTTATTCGAGATGTTATGAAAACACTGTGGACAGTTTTCAGCAAGTTGCAACATTGAAATGCAGAAATAAGCACTTTTCCATAAACAAGCTCTAAATCATGTTTGATGCACTCTGGATGTCCAATTTTTCTGTGCTGTGTCTAGTTGAGATGAAATGAACACGTGGACAGTTTTCAGCAAGTTGCAACATTGAAATGCAGAAATAAGCACTTTTCCATAAACAAGCTCTAAATCATGTTTGAAGCACTCTGGATAAAAATGTTTTTTGATGTTTATTCGAGATGTTATGAAACACTGTAGACTGTTTTCAGCAAGTTACAACATTGAAATGCAGAAATAAGCACTTTTCCATAAACAAGCTCTAAATCATGTTTGATGCACTCTGGATGTCCATTTTTGCTGTGCTGTGTCTAGTTGAGATGAATGAACACCGTGGACAGTTTTCAGCAAGTTGCAACATTGAAATGCAGAAATAAGCACTTTTCCATAAACAAGCTCTAAATCATGTTTGATGCACTCTGGATGTCCAATTTTTGCTGTGCTGTGTCTAGTTGAGATGAAATGAACACCGTGGACAGTTTTCAGCAAGTTGCAACATTGAAATGCAGAAATAGCACTTTTCCATAAACAAGCTCTAAATCATGTTTGATGCACTCTGGATAAAAAAATTTTTTTGTGCTGTTTATTCGAGATGTTAATGAACACTGTAGACTGTTTTCAGCAAGTTACAACATTGAAATGCAGAAATAAGCACTTTTCCATAAACAAGCTCTAAATCATGTTTGATGCACTCTGGATGTCAATTTTTGCTGTGCTGTGTCTAGTTGAGATGAAATGAACGCCGTGGACAGTTTTCAGCAAGTTGCAACATTGAAATGCAGAAATAAGCACTTTTCCATAAACAAGCTCTAAATCATGTTTGATGCACTCTGGATGTCAATTTTGCTGTGCTGTGTCTAGTTGAGATGAAATGAACCCGTGGACAGTTTTCAGCAAGTTGCAACATTGAAATGCAGAAATAAGCACTTTTCCATAAACAAGCTCTAAATCATGTTTGAAGCACTCTGGATAAAAAATTTTTGTTAGTTTATTCGAGATGTTATGAAACACTGTGGACTGTTTTCAGCAAGTTACAACATTGAAATGCAGAAATAAGCACTTTTCCATAAACAAGCTCTAAATCATGTTTGATGCACTCTGGATGTCCATTTTTGCTGTGCTGTGTCTAGTTGAGATGAAATGAACGCCGTGGACAGTTTTCAGCAAGTTGCAACATTGAAATGCAGAAATAAGCACTTTTCCATAAACAAGCTCTAAATCATGTTTGATGCACTCTGGATGTCCAATTTTTGCTGTCTGTGTCTAGTTGAGATGAAATGAACACGTGGACAGTTTTCAGCAAGTTGCAACATTGAAATGCAGAAATAAGCACTTTTCCATAAACAAGCTCTAAATCATGTTTGATGCACTCTGGATAAAAAATTTTTGTTATGTTATTCGAGATGTTATGAAAACACTGTGGACAGTTTTCAGCAAGTTGCAACATTGAAATGCAGAAATAAGCACTTTTCCATAAACAAGCTCTAAATCATGTTTGATGCACTCTGGATGTCCAATTTTTGCTGTGCTGTGTCTAGTTGAGATGAATGAACGCCCTGTGGACAGTTTTCAGCAAGTTGCAACATTGAAATGCAGAAATAAGCACTTTTCCATAAACAAGCTCTAAATCATGTTTGATGCACTCTGGATGTCCAATTTTTGCTGTGCTGTGTCTAGGTTGAGATGAAATGAACATGTGGACAGTTTTCAGCAAGTTGCAACATTGAAATGCAGAAATAAGCACTTTTCCATAAACAAGCTCTAAATCATGTTTGAAGCACTCTGGATAAAAAAATGTTTTTTGTTATGTTTATTCGAGATGTTATGAAAACACTGTAGACTGTTTTCAGCAAGTTACAACATTGAAATGCAGAAATAAGCACTTTTCCATAAACAAGCTCTAAATCATGTTTGATGCACTCTGGATGTCCAATTTTTGCTGTGCTGTGTCTAGGTTGAGATGAAATGAACCGTGGACAGTTTTCAGCAAGTTGCAACATTGAAATGCAGAAATAAGCACTTTTCCATAAACAAGCTCTAAATCATGTTTGAAGCACTCTGGATAAAAAATGTTTTTGTTATGTTATTCGAGATGTTATGAAACACTGTAGACTGTTTTCAGCAAGTTACAACATTGAAATGCAGAAATAAGCACTTTTCCATAAACAAGCTCTAAATCATGTTTGATGCACTCTGGATGTCCAATTTTTGCTGTGCTGTGTCTAGTTGAGATGAAATGAACGCCGTGGACAGTTTTCAGCAAGTTGCAACATTGAAATGCAGAAATAAGCACTTTTCCATAAACAAGCTCTAAATCATGTTTGAAGCACTCTGGATAAAAAATGTTTTGTTATGTTTATTCGAGATGTTATGAAAACACTGTAGACTGTTTTCAGCAAGTTACAACATTGAAATGCAGAAATAAGCACTTTTCCATAAACAAGCTCTAAATCATGTTTGATGCACTCTGGATGTCCATTTTTGCTGTGCTGTGTCTAGGTTGAGATGAAATGAACACCGTGGACAGTTTTCAGCAAGTTGCAACATTGAAATGCAGAAATAAGCACTTTTCCATAAACAAGCTCTAAATCATGTTTGATGCACTCTGGATGTCCAATTTTTGCTGTGCTGTGTCTAGTTGAGATGAAATGAACGCCGTGGACAGTTTTCAGCAAGTTGCAACATTGAAATGCAGAAATAAGCACTTTTCCATAAACAAGCTCTAAATCATGTTTGAAGCACTCTGGATAAAAAATGTTTTGTTATGTTTATTCGAGATGTTATGAACACTGTAGGACTGTTTTCAGCAAGTTACAACATTGAAATGCAGAAATAAGCACTTTTCCATAAACAAGCTCTAAATCATGTTTGATGCACTCTGGATGTCCAATTTTTGCTGTGCTGTTCTAGTTGAGATGAAATGAACACCGTGGACAGTTTTCAGCAAGTTGCAACATTGAAATGCAGAAATAAGCACTTTTCCATAAACAAGCTCTAAATCATGTTTGATGCACTCTGGATGTCCAATTTTTGCTGTGCTGTGTCTAGTTGAGATGAAATGAACACCGTGGACAGTTTTCAGCAAGTTGCAACATTGAAATGCAGAAATAAGCACTTTTCCATAAACAAGCTCTAAATCATGTTTGAAGCACTCTGGATAAAAATGTTTTTGTTATGTTTATTCGAGATGTTATGAAAAACCTGTGGACTGTTTTCAGCAAGTTACAACATTGAAATGCAGAAATAAGCACTTTTCCATAAACAAGCTCTAAATCATGTTTGATGCACTCTGGATGTCCAATTTTTGCTGTGCTGTGTCTAGTTGAGATGAAATGAACGCCGTGGACAGTTTTCAGCAAGTTGCAACATTGAAATGCAGAAATAAGCACTTTTCCATAAACAAGCTCTAAATCATGTTTGAAGCACTCTGGATAAAAAAATGTTTTTGTTATGTTTATTCGAGATGTTATGAAACACTGTAGACTGTTTTCAGCAAGTTGCAACATTGAAATGCAGAAATAAGCACTTTTCCATAAACAAGCTCTAAATCATGTTTGATGCACTCTGGATGTCCAATTTTTGCTGTGCTGTGTCTAGTTGAGATGAAATGAACACCGTGGACAGTTTTCAGCAAGTTGCAACATTGAAATGCAGAAATAAGCACTTTTCCATAAACAAGCTCTAAATCATGTTTGATGCACTCTGGATGTCCATTTTTGCTGTGCTGTGTCTAGGTTGAGATGAAATGAACACCGTGGACAGTTTTCAGCAAGTTGCAACATTGAAATGCAGAAATAAGCACTTTTCCATAAACAAGCTCTAAATCATGTTTGAAGCACTCTGGATAAAAAATGTTTTGTTATGTTTATTCGAGATGTTATGAAACACTGTAGACTGTTTTCAGCAAGTTACAACATTGAAATGCAGAAATAAGCACTTTTCCATAAACAAGCTCTAAATCATGTTTGATGCACTCTGGATGTCCAATTTTGCTGTGCTGTGTCTAGTTGAGATGAAATGAACACCGTGGACAGTTTTCAGCAAGTTGCAACATTGAAATGCAGAAATAAGCACTTTTCCATAAACAAGCTCTAAATCATGTTTGAAGCACTCTGGATGTCAATTTTTGCTGTGCTGTGTTAGTTGAGATGAAATGAACACCGTGACAGTTTTCAGCAAGTTGCAACATTGAAATGCAGAAATAAGCACTTTTCCATAAACAAGCTCTAAATCATGTTTGATGCACTCTGGATGTCCAATTTTTGCTGTGCTGTGTCTAGTTGAGATGAAATGAACGCCGTGGACAGTTTTCAGCAAGTTGCAACATTGAAATGCAGAAATAAGCACTTTTCCATAAACAAGCTCTAAATCATGTTTGAAGCACTCTGGATAAAAATTTTTTTTGTTTGTTCTATTCGAGATGTTATGAACACTGTAGACTGTTTTCAGCAAGTTACAACATTGAAATGCAGAAATAAGCACTTTTCCATAAACAAGCTCTAAATCATGTTTGATGCACTCTGGATGTCCAATTTTTGCTGTGCTGTGTCTAGGTTGAGATGAAATGAACGCGTGGACAGTTTTCAGCAAGTTGCAACATTGAAATGCAGAAATAAGCACTTTTCCATAAACAAGCTCTAATCATGTTTGAAGCACTCTGGATAAAAAATGTTTTGTTATGTTTATTCGAGATGTTGAAAAACACTGTAGACAGTTTTCAGCAAGTTACAACATTGAAATGCAGAAATAAGCACTTTTCCATAAACAAGCTCTAAATCATGTTTGATGCACTCTGGATGTCCAATTTTTGCTGTGCTGTGTCTAGTTGAGATGAAATGAACAACCGTGGACAGTTTTCAGCAAGTTGCAACATTGAAATGCAGAAATAAGCACTTTTCCATAAACAAGCTCTAAATCATGTTTGATGCACTCTGGATGTCCAATTTTTGCTGTGCTGTGTCTAGGTTGAGATGAAATGAACACCGTGGACAGTTTTCAGCAAGTTGCAACATTGAAATGCAGAAATAAGCACTTTTCCATAAACAAGCTCTAAATCATGTTTGAAGCACTCTGGATAAAAAATGTTTTGTTATGTTTATTCGAGATGTATGAAAACACTGTAGACTGTTTTCAGCAAGTTACAACATTGAAATGCAGAAATAAGCACTTTTCCATAAACAAGCTCTAAATCATGTTTGATGCACTCTGGATGTCCAATTTTTTGCTGTGCTGTGTCTATTTGAGATGAATGAACGCCGTGGACAGTTTTCAGCAAGTTGCAACATTGAAATGCAGAAATAAGCACTTTTCCATAAACAAGCTCTAAATCATGTTTGATGCACTCTGGATGTCCAATTTTGCTGTGCTGTGTCTAGTTGAGATGAATGAACACCGTGGACAGTTTTCAGCAAGTTGCAACATTGAAATGCAGAAATAAGCACTTTTCCATAAACAAGCTCTAAAATCATGTTTGAAGCACTCTGGATAAAAAATGTTTTGTTATGTTTATATTCGAGATGTTATGAAAACACTGTAGACTGTTTTCAGCAAGTTACAACATTGAAATGCAGAAATAAGCACTTTTCCATAAACAAGCTCTAAATCATGTTTGATGCACTCTGGATGTCCAATTTTTGCTGTGCATGTGTCTAGTTAGAGATGAAATGAACAGCCGTGGATCAGTTTTCAGCAAGTTTGCAACATTGAAATGCAGAAATAAGCACTTTTCCATAAACAAGCTCTAAAGTCATGTTTGAATGCACTCTGGATGTCCAATTTTTGCTGTGCTGTGTCTAGTTGAGATTAAAATGAACACCGTGGATAGTGTTTCAGCTAGTTTGCAACATTGAAAATGCAGAAATAAGCACTTTTTCCATAAACAAGCTCTAAATCATGTTTGAGCACTCTGGATAAAAAATGTTTTTGTTATGTTTATTCGAGATGTTTATGAAAACACTGTAGACCTGTTGTCAGCAAGTTACAACATTGAAATGCAGAAAATAAGCACTTTTCCATAAACAAGCTCTAAATCATGTTTGATGCACTCTGGATGTCCAATTTTTGCTGTGCTGTGTCTAGTTGAGATAAAATGAACGCCGTGGACAGTTGTCAGCAGTTGCAAACATTGAAATACAGAAATAAGCACTTTTCCATAAACAAGCTCTAAATCATGTTTGAAGCACTCTGGATAAAAAATGTTTTTGTTATGTTTATTCGAGATGTTATGAAACACTGTAGACTGTTTTCAGCAAGTTACAACATTGAAATGCAGAAATAAGCACTTTTCCATAAACAAGCTCTAAATCATGTTTGAATGCACTCTGGATGTCCAATTTTGCTGTGCTGTGTCTAGTTGAGATTAAATGAACACCGTGGATAGTTTTCAGCATAGTTGCAACATTGAAATGCAGAAATAAGCACTTTTCCATAAACAAAGCTCTAAATCATGTTTGAAGCACTCTGGATAAAAAAATGTTTTTGTTATGTTATTTCGAGATGTTATGAAAACACTGTAGACTGTTTCAAGCAGTTACAACATTGAAATGCAGAAATAAGCACTTTTCCATAAACAAGCTCTAAATCATGTTTGATGCCTCTGGAATGTCCAATTTTTGCTGTGCTGTGTCTAGTTGAGATGAAATGAACACCGTGGATAGTTTTTCAAGCTAGTTGCAACATTGAAATGCAGAAATAAGCACTTTTCCATAAACAAGCTCTAAATATGTTTGATGCACTCTGGATGTCCAATTTTTGCTGTGCTGTGTCTAGTTGAGATAAATGAACACCGTGGATAGTTTTCAGCTAGTTGCAACATTGAAATGCAGAAATAAGCACTTTCCATAAACAAGCTCTAAATCATGTTTGAAGCACTCTGGATAAAAAAATGTTTTTGTTAGGTTTATTCGAGATGTTATGAAAACACTGTAGACTGTTTCAGCAGTTACAACATTGAAATGCAGAAATAAGCACTTTTCCCATAAACAAGCTCTAAATCATGTTGATGCCTCTGGAATGTCCAATTTTTGCTGTGCTGTGTCTAGTTGAGATTAATGACCCGTGGATAGTTTTCAGCAAGTTGCAACATTGAAATGCAGAAATAAGCACTTTTCCATAAACAAGCTCTAAATCATGTTGTGCACTCTGGATAAAAAATGTTTTTGTTATGTTTATTCGAGATGTTATGAAAACACTGTAGACTGTTTTCAGCAAGTGACAACATTGAAATGCAGAATAAGCACTTTCCATAAACCAAGCTCTAAATCATGTTTGATGCACCTCTGGGATAGTCCAATTTTGCTGTGGCTGGTGTCCTAGTTGAGATGAAATGAACGCCTGTAGGACAGTTTTCAGCAAGTTGCAAACATTGAAATACAGAAATAAAGCAACTTTTCCATAAACAAGCCGCCCCTTCCTTAAATCATAGTTTGAATGCACATCTGGATGTCCAATTTTGCTGTGCTGTGTGTAGTTGAGATGAAATGAACGCAGTGGATACAGTTTTTTCAGCAAGTTGCAACATTGAAAATGCAGAAATAAGCACTTTTCCATAACAAGCTCTAATCATGTTTGAAGCACTCTGGATAAAAAAATGTTTTTGTATGTTTATTCGAGAGTTATGAAAACACTGTAGGACCTTTTCAGCAAGGTTACAAAACATTGAAACTGCAGAAATAAGACTTTTCCATAAACAAGCTCTAAATCATGTTTGATGCACTCTTGGAGTGTCCAATTTTGGCTGTGCTGTGTCTAGTTGAGATGAAATGAAACCACCGTGGATAAGTTTCAGCAAGTTGCAAACATTGAAATGCAAGAAATATAGCACTTTCCAATAAACAAGCTCTATTAAATCATGTTTGAAGCACTCTGGAAATAAAAAATGTTTTCTAGTTAGTTTTATTCGAGATGTTATGAAAACCCGTAGACTGTTTTTCAGCAAGTACAACATTGAAAATGGCAGAAATAAGCACTTTTCCATAAACAAGCTCTATCATAGTTTGATGCACCTCTGGAATGTCCAATTTTTTGCTGTGCTGTGTCCTAGTTGAGCATGAAATGAACCCAACCGTAGACTGTTTTCAAGCTAGTTGCAACATTGAAATGGCAGAAATAAGCACCTTATCCATAAACAAGCTCTAAATCATGTCTTGAATGCACTCTGGATGTCCAATTTTTGCTGTACGACTGTGTCTAGTTTGAGATGAAAATGAACACCGTGGATCCAGTTTTCAGCAAGCTTGCAACATTGAAATGCAGAAATAAGCACTTTTCCATAAACAAGCTCTAAATCATGTTTGAAGCACTCTGGATAAAAAATGTTTTTGTTATGTTTTATTCGAGATGTTATGAAAACAGCTGTAGACGTTTTCAGCAAGTTACAACATTGAAATGCAGAAATAAGCACTTTTCCTAAACAAGCTCTAAATCATGTTTGATGCACTCTGGATGTCCAATTTTTGCTGTGCTGTGTCTAGTTGAGATTAAATGAACCCCGTGGATAGTTTTCAGCAAGTTGCAACATTGAAATGCAGAAATAAGCACTTTCCATAAACAAGCGCTAAATCATGTTTGAAGCACTCTGGATAAAAAAATGTTTTTTGTTATGGTTTATTCGAGATGTGATGCAAACACCTGTAGACGAACTGGTTCAGCAAGTTACAACATTGAAATGGCAGAAATAAGCACTTTTCCATAAACAAGCCTAAATCATGTTGATTGCACTCTGGGATGATCCAATTTTTGCTGTGGCTGTGTCCTAGGGTGAGATGAAATGAACGACCGTGGACAGTTTTTCAGCAATGTTGCCGAAACATTGAAAATGCATAATAAGCACTTTTCCATAAACAAGCTCTAAAATATGTTGGAAATTGCACTCCTGGAATAAAAAAATGTTTATGTTTGTTATTCGAGATGTTATGAAAACACCTGTAGACTGTTTCAATTCAGCAAGGTTACAACATTGAAATGCAGAAATAAGCACTTTTCATAAACAAGCTCTAAATCATGTTTGATGCACTCTGGATGTCCAATTTTGCTGTGCTGTGTCTAGTTGAGATTAAATGAACGCCGTTGGACTAGTTTTCAGCAAGTTGCAACATTGAAATGCAGAAAATAAGCACTTTTCCATAAACAAGCTCTAAATCATGTTTGATGCACTCTGGGATGTCCAATTTTTGCTGTGCTGTGTTCTAGTTGAGATAATGTAACACCGTGGATAGTTTTCAGCTAGTTGCAACATTGAAATGCAGAAATAAGCACTTTTCCATAAACAAGCTCTAAATCATGTTTGAAGCACTCTGGATAAAAAAATGTGTTGTTATGTTTATTCGAGATGTTATGAAAAACATCTGTAGACGTTTTCAGCAAGTTACAACATTGAAATGCAGATAATAAGCACTTTCCATAAACAAGCTCTAAATCATGTTTGATGCACTCTGGATGTCCAATTTTTGCTGTGCTTGTGTCTAGTTGAGATTAAATGAACGCCTGTGGACAGTTTTCAGCAAGTTGCAACATTGAAATACAGAAATAAGCACTTTTCCATAAACAAGCTCTAAATCATGTTTGATGCACTCTGGATAGGCAAATTTTTTGTTATGTTTAGTTGAGATGTAAATGAACACCTGTAGACTAGTTTTCAGCAAGTTTCAACATTGAAATGCAGAAATAAGCACTTTTCCATAAACAACTCTAAATCATGTTGATGCACTCTGGATGTCCAATTTTTGCTGTGCTGTGTCTATTGAGATTAAATGAACGCCGTGGACTAGTTTTCAGCTAAGTTGCAACATTGAAATGCAGAAATAAGCACTTTTCCATAAACAAGCTCTAAATCATGTTTGATGCACTCTGGATGTCCAATTTTTGCTGTGCTTGTCTAGTTGAGTATGAAATGAACGCCGTGGACAGTTTTCAGCAAGTTGCAACATTGAAATGCAGAAATAAGCACTTTTCCATAAACAACTCTAAATCATGTTTGAAGCACTCTGGATAAAAAAATGTTTTTGTTATGTTTATTCGAGATGTTATGAAAACACTGTAGACTGTTTTCAGCAAGTTACAACATTGAAATGCAGAAATAAGCACTTTCCATAAACAAGCTCTAAATCATGTTTGATGCACTCTGGATGTCCAATTTTGCTGTGCTGGTCTAGTTGAGATGAAACTGAACCACCGTGGATAGTTTCAGCTAAGTTGCAACATGAAATGCAGAAATAAGCACTTTTCCATAAACAAGCTCTAAATCATGTTGATGCACTCTGGATGTCCAATTTTTGCTGTGCTGTGTCTAGTTGAGATTAAATGAACACCGTGGAAGTTTTCAGCAAGTTGCAACATTGAAATGCAGAAATAAGCACTTTTCCATAAACAAGCTCTAAATCATGTTTGAAGCACTCTGGATAAAAAATGTTTTTGTTATGTTTTAGTTCGAGATGTTATGAAAAACACTGTAGACTGTTTTCAGCAAGTTAACACATTGAAATGCAGAAATAAGCACTTTTCCAATAAACAAGCTCTAAATTCATGTTTGATGCACTCTGGATGTCCAATTTTGCTGTGCTGTGTCTAGTTAGATGAATGACACCGTGGATAGTTTTCAGCTAGTTGCAACATTGAAATGCAGAAATAAGCAGCTTTTCCATAAACAGCTCTAAATCATGTTTGATGCACTCTGGATTCCATTTTTGCTGTGCTGTGGGTCGAGTGGAGATAAATGAACACCGGTGGACGATTTTCAGCGAAGTTGCAACATTGAAATGCAGAAATAAGCACTTTTCCATAAACAAGCTCTAAATCATGTTTGAAGCACTCTGGATAAAAAAAATGTTTTTGTTATGTTTATTTCGAGATGTTATGATAAACACTGTAAGACTGTTTTCCAGCAAGTTACAACATGAAAATGCAGAAATAAGCACTTTTCCATAAACAAGCTCTAAATCATGTTTGATGCACTCTGGATGTCCAATTTTTGCTGTGCTGTGTCTAGTTGAGATAAAATGAACGCCGTGGACAGTTTCAGCAAAGTTGCAACATTGAAATGCAGAAATAAGCACTTTTCCATAAACAAGCTCTAAATCATGTTTGATGCACTCTGGATGTCCAATTTTTTTGTTATGTTTATTCGAGATGAAATGAAAAACTGGACTGTTTTCAGCAAGTTGCAACATTGAAATGCAGAAATAAGCACTTTTCCATAAACAAGCTCTAAATCATGTTTGATGCACTCTGGATGTCAATTTTTTGCTGTGCTGTGTCGGTTGAGATAAATGAACACCGTGGACAGTTTTCAGCAAGTTGCAACATTGAAATGCAGAAATAAGCACTTTTCCATAAACAAGCTCTAAATCATGTTTGATGCACTCTGGATGTCCAATTTTTGCTGTGCTGTGTCTAGTTGAGATGAATGAACACCGTGGACAGTTTTCAGCAAGTTGCAACATTGAAATGCAGAAATAAGCACTTTTCCATAAACAAGCTCTAAATCATGTTTGAAGCACTCTGGATAAAAAAATGTTTTTGTTATGTTTATTCGAGATGATTGAAAACACTGTAGACTGTTTTCAGCAAGTTACAACATTGAAATGCAGAAATAAGCACTTTTCCATAACAAGCTCTAAATCATGTTTGATGCACTCTGGATGTCCAATTTTTTGCTGTGCTGTGTCTAGTTGAGATGAAATGAACACCGTGGACAGTTTTTCAGCAAGTTGCAACATTGAAATGCAGAAATAAGCACTTTTCCATAAACAAGCTCTAAATCATGTTTGATGCACTCTGGATGTCCAATTTTTGCTGTGCTGTGTCTAGTTGAGATGAAATGAACGCCGTGGACAAGTTTTCAGCAAGTTGCAACATTGAAATGCAGAAATAAGCACTTTTCCATAAACAAGCTCTAAATCATGTTTGAAGCACTCTGGATAAAAAAATGTTTTTTGTTATGTTTATTCGAGATTATGAAAACACTGTAGACTGTTTTCAGCAAGTTACAACATTGAAATGCAGAAATAAGCACTTTTCCATAAACAAGCTCTAAATCATGTTTGATGCACTCTGGATGTCCAATTTTTGCTGTGCTGTGTCTATTTGAGATGAAATGAACACCGTGGACAGTTTCAGCAAGTTGCAACATTGAAATGCAGAAATAAGCACTTTTCCATAAACAAGCTCTAAATCATGTTTGATGCACTCTGGATGTCCAATTTTTGCTGTGCTGTGTCTAGTTGAGATGAATGAACACCGTGGACAGTTTTCAGCAAGTTGCAACATTGAAATGCAGAAATAAGCACTTTTCCATAAACAAGCTCTAAATCATGTTTGATGCACTCTGGATAAAAAATTTTTTTGTTATGTTTATTCGAGATTATGAAAACACTGTAGACTTTTTCAGCAAGTTGCAACATTGAAATGCAGAAATAAGCACTTTTCCATAAACAAGCTCTAAATCATGTTTGATGCACTCTGGATGTCCAATTTTTGCTGTGCTGTGTCTAGTTGAGATGAAATGAACCGTGGACAGTTTTCAGCAAGTTGCAACATTGAAATGCAGAAATAAGCACTTTTCCATAAACAAGCTCTAAATCATGTTTGAAGCACTCTGGATAAAAAATGTTTGTTATGTTTATTCGAGATTTATGAAAACACTGTGACAGTTTTCAGCAAGTTACAACATTGAAATGCAGAAATAAGCACTTTTCCATAAACAAGCTCTAAATCATGTTTGATGCACTCTGGATGTCCAATTTTTGCTGTGCTGTGTCTAGTTTGAGATGAAATGAACACCGTGGACAGTTTTCAGCAAGTTGCAACATTGAAATGCAGAAATAAGCACTTTTCCATAAACAAGCTCTAAATCATGTTTGATGCACTCTGGATGTCCAATTTTTGCTGTGCTGTGTCTAGTTGAGATGAAATGAACACCGTGGACAGTTTTCAGCAAGTTGCAACATTGAAATGCAGAAATAAGCACTTTTCCATAAACAAGCTCTAAATCATGTTTGAAGCACTCTGGAAAAAATGTTTTTGTTGTGTTTATTCGAGATGTTATGAAAACACTGTGACTGTTTTCAGCAAGTTACAACATTGAAATGCAGAAATAAGCACTTTTCCATAAACAAGCTCTAAATCATGTTTGATGCACTCTGGATGTCCAATTTGCTGTGCTGTGTCTATTGAGATGATGAAACACCGTGGACAGTTTTCAGCAAGTTGCAACATTGAAATGCAGAAATAAGCACTTTTCCATAAACAAGCTCTAAATCATGTTTGATGCACTCTGGATGTCCATTTTTGCTGTGCTGTGTCTAGTTGAGATTAAATGAACACTGCGTGGACAGTTTTCAGCAAGTTACAACATTGAAATGCAGAAATAAGCACTTTTCCATAAACAAGCTCTAAATCATGTTTGATGCACTCTGGATGTCCAATTTTTGCTGTGCTGTGTCTAGTTGAGATGAAATGAACACCGTGGACATTTTTCAGCAAGTTGCAACATTGAAATGCAGAAATAAGCACTTTTCCATAAACAAGCTCTAAATCATGTTTGATGCACTCTGGATAAAAATTTTTTTGTTGTGTTTATCGAGATGTTATGAAAACACTGTGGACTGTTTTCAGCAAGTTGCAACATTGAAATGCAGAAATAAGCACTTTTCCATAAACAAGCTCTAAATCATGTTTGATGCACTCTGGATGTCCAATTTTTGCTGTGCTGTGTCTAGTTGAGATAAATGAACACCGTGGACAGTTTTCAGCAAGTTGCAACATTGAAATGCAGAAATAAGCACTTTTCCATAAACAAGCTCTAAATCATGTTTGATGCACTCTGGATGTCCAATTTTTGCTGTGCTGTGTCTAGTTGAGATAAATGAACACCGTGGATAGTTTTCAGCAAGTTGCAACATTGAAATGCAGAAATAAGCACTTTTCCATAAACAAGCTCTAAATCATGTTTGATGCACTCTGGATGTCCAATTTTTGCTGTGCTGTGTCTAGTTGAGATGAATGAACACTGTGGACAGTTTTCAGCAAGTTACAACATTGAAATGCAGAAATAAGCACTTTTCCATAAACAAGCTCTAAATCATGTTTGATGCACTCTGGATAAAAAATTTTTGCTGTTATGTCTATTCGAGATGTTATGAAACACTGTGGACAGTTTTCAGCAAGTTGCAACATTGAAATGCAGAAATAAGCACTTTTCCATAAACAAGCTCTAAATCATGTTTGATGCACTCTGGATGTCCAATTTTTGCTGTGCTGTGTCTAGTTGAGATGAAATGAACCCGTGATAGTTTTCAGCAAGTTGCAACATTGAAATGCAGAAATAAGCACTTTTCCATAAACAAGCTCTAAATCATGTTTGATGCACTCTGGATGTCCAATTTTGCTGTGCTGTGTCTAGTTTGAGATAAATGAACACCGTGGACAGTTTTCAGCAAGTTGCAACATTGAAATGCAGAAATAAGCACTTTTCCATAAACAAGCTCTAAATCATGTTTGATGCACTCTGGATGTCCAATTTTTGCTGTGCTGTGTCTAGTTGAGATGAAATGAACACCGTGGACAGTTTTCAGCAAGTTGCAACATTGAAATGCAGAAATAAGCACTTTTCCATAAACAAGCTCTAAATCATGTTTGAAGCACTCTGGATAAAAAAATGTTTTTGTTATGTTTATTCGAGATGTTGAAACACTGTAGACTGTTTTCAGCAAGTTGCAACATTGAAATGCAGAAATAAGCACTTTTCCATAAACAAGCTCTAAATCATGTTTGATGCACTCTGGATGTCCAATTTTTGCTGTGCTGTGTCTAGTTTGAGATGAAATGAACACCGTGGACAGTTTTCAGCAAGTTGCAACATTGAAATGCAGAAATAAGCACTTTTCCATAAACAAGCTCTAAATCATGTTTGATGCACTCTGGATGTCCAATTTTTGCTGTGCTGTGTCTAGTTGAGATGAATGAACACCGTGGACAGTTTTCAGCAAGTTGCAACATTGAAATGCAGAAATAAGCACTTTTCCATAAACAAGCTCTAAATCATGTTTGATGCACTCTGGATGTCCAATTTTGCTGTGCTGTGTTATTGAGATGAATGAACACTGTGGACAGTTTTCAGCAAGTTGCAACATTGAAATGCAGAAATAAGCACTTTTCCATAAACAAGCTCTAAATCATGTTTGAAGCACTCTGGATAAAAAATGTTTTGTTATGTCTATTCGAGATGTTATGAAAACCTGTAACTGTTTTCAGCAAGTTGCAACATTGAAATGCAGAAATAAGCACTTTTCCATAAACAAGCTCTAAATCATGTTTGATGCACTCTGGATGTCCAATTTTTTTCTGTGCTGTGTCTATTGAGATTAAATGAACACCGTGGACGTTTTCAGCAAGTTGCAACATTGAAATGCAGAAATAAGCACTTTTCCATAAACAAGCTCTAAATCATGTTTGATGCACTCTGGATGTTCAATTTTTGCTGTGCTGTTCTAGTTGAGATTAAATGAACACCGTGGACAGTTTTCAGCAAGTTGCAATTGAAATGCAGAAATAAGCACTTTCCATAAACAAGCTCTAAATCATGTTTGATGCACTCTGGATGTCCAATTTTTGCTGTGCTGTGTCTAGTTGAGATGAAATGAACGCCGTGGACAGTTTTCAGCAAGTTGCAACATTGAAATGCAGAAATAAGCACTTTTCCATAAACAAGCTCTAAATCATGTTTGAAGCACTCTGGATAAAAAATGTTTTTGTTATGTTTATTGAGATGTTATGAAAACACTGTAGACTGTTTTCAGCAAGTTACAACATTGAAATGCAGAAATAAGCACTTTTCCATAAACAAGCTCTAAATCATGTTTGATGCACTCTGGATGTCCAATTTTTGCTGTGCTGTGTCTAGTTGAGATAAATGAACACCGTGACTAGTTTTCAGCAAGTTGCAACATTGAAATGCAGAAATAAGCACTTTTCCATAAACAAGCTCTAAATCATGTTTGATGCACTCTGGATGTCCAATTTTTGCTGTGCTGTGTCTAGTTTGAGATGAAATGAACACCGTGGACAGTTTTCAGCAAGTTGCAACATTGAAATGCAGAAATAAGCACTTTTCCATAAACAAGCTCTAAATCATGTTTGATGCACTCTGGATGTCCAATTTTTTGCTGTGCTGTGTCTAGTTGAGATGAATGAAACACTGTGGACAGTTTTCAGCAAGTTACAACATTGAAATGCAGAAATAAGCACTTTTCCATAAACAAGCTCTAAATCATGTTTGAAGCACTCTGGATAAAAATGTTTTTGTTATGTTTATTCGAGATGTTATGAAAAACTGTAGACTGTTTTCAGCAAGTTACAACATTGAAATGCAGAAATAAGCACTTTTCCATAAACAAGCTCTAAATCATGTTTGATGCACTCTGGATGTCCAATTTTTGCTGTGCTGTGTCTAGTTGAGATGAAATGAACACCGTGGATAGTTTTCAGCAAGTTGCAACATTGAAATGCAGAAATAAGCACTTTTCCATAAACAAGCTCTAATCATGTTTGATGCACTCTGGATGTCAATTTTTGCTGTGCTGTGTCTAGTTGAGATGAAATGAACGCCGTGGACAGTTTTCAGCAAGTTGCAACATTGAAATGCAGAAATAAGCACTTTTCCATAAACAAGCTCTAAATCATGTTTGAAGCACTCTGGATAAAAAATGTTTTTGTTGTTTTTTTATTCGAGATGTTATGAAACACTGTGACTGTTTTCAGCAAGTTACAACATTGAAATGCAGAAATAAGCACTTTTCCATAAACAAGCTCTAAATCATGTTTGATGCACTCTGGATGTCCAATTTTTGCTGTGCTGTGTCTAGTTGAGATGAATGAACACCGTGGACAGTTTTCAGCAGTTGCAACATTGAAATGCAGAAATAAGCACTTTTCCATAAACAAGCTCTAAATCATGTTTGATGCACTCTGGATGTTCAATTTTTGCTGTGCTGTGTCTAGTTCAGATGAAATGAACGCCGTGACAGTTTTCAGG
>NW_022262045.1:0-17980 GCF_002021735.2 Oncorhynchus kisutch
AAGCACTCTGGATAAAAAAATTTTTGTTATGTTTATTCGAGATGTTATGAAAACACTGTAGACTGTTTTCAGCAAGTTAAACATTGAAATGCAGAAATAAGCACTTTTCCATAAACAAGCTCTAAATCATGTTTGATGCACTCTGGATGTCCAATTTTTGCTGTGCTGTGTCTAGGTTGAGATGAAATGAACGCCGTGGACAGTTTTCAGCAAGTTGCAACATTGAAATGCAGAAATAAGCACTTTTCCATAAACAAGCTCTAAATCATGTTTGAAGCACTCTGGATAAAAAAATGTTTTTGTTATGTTTATTCGAGATGTTATGAAAACACTGTAGACTGTTTTCAGCAAGTTACAACATTGAAATGCAGAAATAAGCACTTTTCCATAAACAAGCTCTAAATCATGTTTGATGCACTCTGGATGTCCAATTTTTGCTGTGCTGTGTCTAGGTTGAGATGAAATGAACGCCGTGGACAGTTTTCAGCAAGTTGCAACATTGAAATGCAAAAATAAGCACTTTTCCATAAACAAGCTCTAAATCATGTTTGAAGCACTCTGGATAAAAAAATGTTTTTGTTATGTTTATTCGAGATGTTATGAAAACACTGTAGACTGTTTTCAGCAAGTTACAACATTGAAATGCAGAAATAAGCACTTTTCCATAAACAAGCTCTAAATCATGTTTGATGCACTCTGGATGTCCAATTTTTGCTGTGCTGTGTCTAGGTTGAGATGAAATGAACGCCGTGGACAGTTTTCAGCAAGTTGCAACATTGAAATGCAGAAATAAGCACTTTTCCATAAACAAGCTCTAAATCATGTTTGAAGCACTCTGGATAAAAAATGTTTTTGTTATGTTTATTCGAGATGTTATGAAAACACTGTAGACTGTTTTCAGCAAGTTACAACATTGAAATGCAGAAATAAGCACTTTTCCATAAACAAGCTCTAAATCATGTTTGATGCACTCTGGATGTCCAATTTTTGCTGTGCTGTGTCTAGGTTGAGATGAAATGAACGCCGTGGACAGTTTTCAGCAAGTTGCAACATTGAAATGCAGAAATAAGCACTTTTCCATAAACAAGCTCTAAATCATGTTTGATGCACTCTGGATAAAAAATTTTTTGTTGTGTTTATTGAGATGTTATGAACACTGTAGACTGTTTTCAGCAAGTTGCAACATTGAAATGCAGAAATAAGCACTTTTCCATAAACAAGCTCTAAATCATGTTTGATGCACTCTGGATGTCCAATGTTTTTGTTGTGTCTAGTTCGAGATGTTATGAAAACACTGTGGACTGTTTTCAGCAAGTTACAACATTGAAATGCAGAAATAAGCACTTTTCCATAAACAAGCTCTAAATCATGTTTGATGCACTCTGGATGTCCAATTTTGCTGTGCTGTGTCTAGGTTGAGATGATGAACGCCGTGGACAGTTTTCAGCAAGTTGCAACATTGAAATGCAGAAATAAGCACTTTTCCATAAACAAGCTCTAAATCATGTTTGAAGCACTCTGGATAAAAAATGTTTTTGTTATGTTTATTCGAGATGTTATGAAACACTGTAGACTGTTTTCAGCAAGTTACAACATTGAAATGCAGAAATAAGCACTTTTCCATAAACAAGCTCTAAATCATGTTTGATGCACTCTGGATGTCCAATTTTTGCTGTGTGTGTCTAGGTTGAGATGAAATGAACACTGTGGACAGTTTTCAGCAAGTTACAACATTGAAATGCAGAAATAAGCACTTTTCCATAAACAAGCTCTAAATCATGTTTGAAGCACTCTGGATGTCCAATTTTTTGTTATGCTATTCGAGATGTTATGAAAACACTGTGGACAGTTTTCAGCAAGTTGCAACATTGAAATGCAGAAATAAGCACTTTTCCATAAACAAGCTCTAAATCATGTTTGATGCACTCTGGATGTCCAATTTTGCTGTGCTGTGTCTAGGTTGAGATGAAATGAACGCCGTGGACAGTTTTCAGCAAGTTGCAACATTGAAATGCAGAAATAAGCACTTTTCCATAAACAAGCTCTAAATCATGTTTGAAGCACTCTGGATAAAAAATGTTTTTGTTATGTTTATTCGAGATGTTATGAAAACACTGTAGACTGTTTTCAGCAAGTTGCAACATTGAAATGCAGAAATAAGCACTTTTCCATAAACAAGCTCTAAATCATGTTTGATGCACTCTGGATGTCCAATTTTTGCTGTGCTGTGTCTAGTTGAGATGAAATGAACGCCGTGGACAGTTTTCAGCAAGTTGCAACATTGAAATGCAGAAATAAGCACTTTTCCATAAACAAGCTCTAAATCATGTTTGAAGCACTCTGGATAAAAAATGTTTTTGTTATGTTTATTCGAGATGTTATGAAAACACTGTAGACTGTTTTCAGCAAGTTACAACATTGAAATGCAGAAATAAGCACTTTTCCATAAACAAGCTCTAAATCATGTTTGATGCACTCTGGATGTCCAATTTTTGCTGTGCTGTGTCTAGGTTGAGATGAAATGAACGCCGTGGACAGTTTTCAGCAAGTTGCAACATTGAAATGCAGAAATAAGCACTTTTCCATAAACAAGCTCTAAATCATGTTTGAAGCACTCTGGATAAAAAATGTTTTTGTTATGTTTATTCGAGATGTTATGAAACACTGTAGACTGTTTTCAGCAAGTTACAACATTGAAATGCAGAAATAAGCACTTTTCCATAAACAAGCTCTAAATCATGTTTGATGCACTCTGGATGTCCAATTTCTGCTGTGCTGTGTCTAGTTGAGATGAAATGAACGCCGTGGACAGTTTTCAGCAAGTTGCAACATTGAAATGCAGAAATAAGCACTTTTCCATAAACAAGCTCTAAATCATGTTTGATGCACTCTGGATGTCCAATTTTTTGTTGTGTCTATTGAGATGAAATGAACACCGTGGACAGTTTTCAGCAAGTTGCAACATTGAAATGCAGAAATAAGCACTTTTCCATAAACAAGCTCTAAATCATGTTTGAAGCACTCTGGATAAAAAATTTTTGCTGTGCTATAAGAGACAGGTCTAGTTGAGATGAAATGAACACTGTAGACTGTTTTCAGCAAGTTACAACATTGAAATGCAGAAATAAGCACTTTTCCATAAACAAGCTCTAAATCATGTTTGAAGCACTCTGGATGTCCAATTTTTGCTGTGCTGTGTCTAGTTGAGATGAAATGAACGCCGTGGACAGTTTTCAGCAAGTTGCAACATTGAAATGCAGAAATAAGCACTTTTCCATAAACAAGCTCTAAATCATGTTTGATGCACTCTGGAAAAAAAATGTTTTTGTTATGTTTATTCGAGATGTTATGAAAACACTGTAGACTGTTTTCAGCAAGTTACAACATTGAAATGCAGAAATAAGCACTTTTCCATAAACAAGCTCTAAATCATGTTTGATGCACTCTGGATGTCCAATTTTTGCTGTGCTGTGTCTAGGTTGAGATGAAATGAACGCCGTGGACAGTTTTCAGCAAGTTGCAACATTGAAATGCAGAAATAAGCACTTTTCCATAAACAAGCTCTAAATCATGTTTGAAGCACTCTGGATAAAAAATGTTTTTGTTATGTTTATTCGAGATGTTATGAAAACACTGTAGACTGTTTTCAGCAAGTTACAACATTGAAATGCAGAAATAAGCACTTTTCCATAAACAAGCTCTAAATCATGTTTGATGCACTCTGGATGTCCAATTTTTGCTGTGCTGTGTCTAGTTGAGATGAAATGAACGCCGTGGACAGTTTTCAGCAAGTTGCAACATTGAAATGCAGAAATAAGCACTTTTCCATAAACAAGCTCTAAATCATGTTTGAAGCACTCTGGATAAAAAATGTTTTTGTTATGTTCTATTCGAGATGTTATGAACACTGTAGACTGTTTTCAGCAAGTTACAACATTGAAATGCAGAAATAAGCACTTTTCCATAAACAAGCTCTAAATCATGTTTGAAGCACTCTGGATAAAAAAATTTTTTGTTATGTTTATTCGAGATGTTATGAAAACACTGTAGACTGTTTTCAGCAAGTTACAACATTGAAATGCAGAAATAAGCACTTTTCCATAAACAAGCTCTAAATCATGTTTGATGCACTCTGGATGTCCAATTTTTTTGTTGTCTATTGAGATGAAATGAAAACACCGTGGACAGTTTTCAGCAAGTTGCAACATTGAAATGCAGAAATAAGCACTTTTCCATAAACAAGCTCTAAATCATGTTTGAAGCACTCTGGATAAAAAATTTTTTTTGTTATGTTTATTCGAGATGTTATGAAACACTGTAGACTGTTTTCAGCAAGTTACAACATTGAAATGCAGAAATAAGCACTTTTCCATAAACAAGCTCTAAATCATGTTTGAAGCACTCTGGATAAAAAATGTTTTTTGTTTGTCGAGATGTTTAGATGAAATGACACTGTGGACTGTTTTCAGCAAGTTGCAACATTGAAATGCAGAAATAAGCACTTTTCCATAAACAAGCTCTAAATCATGTTTGAAGCACTCTGGATAAAAAATGTTTTTGTTATGTTTATTCGAGATGTTATGAAAACACTGTAGACTGTTTTCAGCAAGTTACAACATTGAAATGCAGAAATAAGCACTTTTCCATAAACAAGCTCTAAATCATGTTTGATGCACTCTGGATGTCCAATTTTTGCTGTGCTGTGTCTAGGTTGAGATGAAATGAACGCCGTGGACAGTTTTCAGCAAGTTGCAACATTGAAATGCAGAAATAAGCACTTTTCCATAAACAAGCTCTAAATCATGTTTGAAGCACTCTGGATAAAATTTTTTTTGTTATGTTTATTCGAGATGTTATGAAAACACTGTAGACTGTTTTCAGCAAGTTACAACATTGAAATGCAGAAATAAGCACTTTTCCATAAACAAGCTCTAAATCATGTTTGAAGCACTCTGGATAAAAATTTTTTGTTATGTTTATTCGAGATGTTATGAAAACACTGTAGACAGTTTTCAGCAAGTTGCAACATTGAAATGCAGAAATAAGCACTTTTCCATAAACAAGCTCTAAATCATGTTTGAAGCACTCTGGATAAAAAATGTTTTTGTTATGTTTATTCGAGATGTTATGAAAACACTGTAGACTGTTTTCAGCAAGTTACAACATTGAAATGCAGAAATAAGCACTTTTCCATAAACAAGCTCTAAATCATGTTTGATGCACTCTGGATGTCCAATTTTTGCTGTGCTGTGTCTAGGTTGAGATGAAATGAACGCCGTGGACAGTTTTCAGCAAGTTGCAACATTGAAATGCAGAAATAAGCACTTTTCCATAAACAAGCTCTAAATCATGTTTGAAGCACTCTGGATAAAAAAATGTTTTTGTTATGTTTATTCGAGATGTTATGAAAACACTGTAGACTGTTTTCAGCAAGTTACAACATTGAAATGCAGAAATAAGCACTTTTCCATAAACAAGCTCTAAATCATGTTTGATGCACTCTGGATGTCCAATTTTTGCTGTGCTGTGTCTAGGTTGAGATGAAATGAACGCCGTGGACAGTTTTCAGCAAGTTGCAACATTGAAATGCAGAAATAAGCACTTTTCCATAAACAAGCTCTAAATCATGTTTGAAGCACTCTGGATAAAAAAATGTTTTTGTTATGTTTATTCGAGATGTTATGAAAACACTGTAGACTGTTTTCAGCAAGTTACAACATTGAAATGCAGAAATAAGCACTTTTCCATAAACAAGCTCTAAATCATGTTTGATGCACTCTGGATGTCCAATTTTTGCTGTGCTGTGTCTAGGTTGAGATGAAATGAACGCCGTGGACAGTTTTCAGCAAGTTGCAACATTGAAATGCAGAAATAAGCACTTTTCCATAAACAAGCTCTAAATCATGTTTGAAGCACTCTGGATAAAAATGTTTTTGTTATGTTTATTCGAGATGTTATGAAAACACTGTAGACTGTTTTCAGCAAGTTACAACATTGAAATGCAGAAATAAGCACTTTTCCATAAACAAGCTCTAAATCATGTTTGATGCACTCTGGATGTCCATTTTTGCTGTGCTGTGTCTAGTTGAGATGAAATGAACGCCGTGGACAGTTTTCAGCAAGTTGCAACATTGAAATGCAGAAATAAGCACTTTTCCATAAACAAGCTCTAAATCATGTTTGAAGCACTCTGGATAAAATGTTTTTGTTATGTTTATTCGAGATGTTATGAAACACTGTAGACTGTTTTCAGCAAGTTACAACATTGAAATGCAGAAATAAGCACTTTTCCATAAACAAGCTCTAAATCATGTTTGATGCACTCTGGATGTCCAATTTTTGCTGTGCTGTGTCTAGGTTGAGATGAAATGAACGCCGTGGACAGTTTTCAGCAAGTTGCAACATTGAAATGCAGAAATAAGCACTTTTCCATAAACAAGCTCTAAATCATGTTTGAAGCACTCTGGATAAAAAATGTTTTTGTTATGTTTATTCGAGATGTTATGAAAACACTGTAGACTGTTTTCAGCAAGTTACAACATTGAAATGCAGAAATAAGCACTTTTCCATAAACAAGCTCTAAATCATGTTTGATGCACTCTGGATGTCCAATTTTTGCTGTGCTGTGTCTAGGTTGAGATGAAATGAACGCCGTGGACAGTTTTCAGCAAGTTGCAACATTGAAATGCAGAAATAAGCACTTTTCCATAAACAAGCTCTAAATCATGTTTGAAGCACTCTGGATAAAAAATGTTTTTTGTTATGTTTATTCGAGATGTTATGAAAACACTGTAGACTGTTTTCAGCAAGTTACAACATTGAAATGCAGAAATAAAGCACTTTTCCATAAACAAGCTCTAAATCATGTTTGATGCACTCTGGATATCCAATTTTTGCCTGTGCTGTGTCTAGGTTGAGATGAAATGAACGCCGTGGACAGTTTTTCAGCAAGTTGAAACATGAAATGCAAAAATAAGGCACTTTCCATAAACAGCTCTAAATCATGTTGAAGCACTCTGGAATAAAAAATGTTTTTGTTATGTTTATTCGAGATGTTATGAAAAACACTGTAGACTGTTTTCAGCAAGTTCAACATTGAAATGCAGAAATAAGCACTTTTCCATAAACAAGCTCTAAATCATGTTTTGATGCACTCTGGATATCCAATTTTTGCTGTGCTTGTGTATAGGTTTGAGATGAAATGAACGCCGTGGACAGTTTTCAGCAAGTTGCAACATTGAAATGCAGAAATAAGCACTTTTCCATAAACAAGCTCTTAAATCATGTTTTGAAGCACTCTGGATAAAAAAATGTTTTTGTTATGTTTATTCGAGATGTTTGAAAACACTGTAGACTGTTTTCAGCAAGTTACAACCTTGAAATGCACGAAATAAAGCACTTTTCCATAAACAAGCTCTAAATCAATGTTTGATGCACTCTGGATATCCAATTTTATTGCTGTGCTGTGTCTAGGTTGAGATGCAAATGCAACGCCGCTGGACAGTTATCACGCAAGTTGCAACAATTGGAAATATGCAGAAATAAGCACTTTTCGATAAACAATGGCTCTAAAATCATGTTTGATGCTACTCTGGATTAACAATTTATGATCGTGATGATGTCTGGAGGTGAGATGAGGTGAACGCCGTGGACAGTTTTCCAGCAAGTTGGCAACATTGGAAATGCGAATAAGCAATTTTCCATAAACAAGCTCTATAATCATGTTTGGAATGCACTCTGGATAAAAAATGTTTTTGTTATGTCTATTCGAGATGTTTATGAAAAACACTGTAGCACTGTTTTTCAGCATTACAAATTGAATGCAGAAATAAGCACTTTTCCATAAACAGCTCTAAATCATCGTTTTGATGCCACTCTGGATATCCAATTTTTGCTGTGGCTGTGTCTAGGTTGAGATGCATGAACGCCGTGGACAGTTTTCAGCAAGTTGCACAACCTTGGTGAATGCAGAAGAAATAAGCACTTTTCCATAAACAAGCTCTTAAATCATGTTGAAGCACTCTGGAATAAAAAATGTTTTTGTTATGTTTATTCGAGATGTTATGAAAACACTGTAGACTGTTTTCAGCAAGTTACAACATTGAAATGCAGAAATAAGCACTTTCCATAACAAGCTCTAAAATCATGTTTGATGCACTCTGGATATCCAATTTTTGCTGTGCTGTGTCTAGGTTGAGATGAAATGAACGCCGTGGACAGTTTTCAGCAAGTTGAAACATTGAAATGCAGAAATAAGCACTTTTCCATAAACAAGCTCTAAATCATGTTTGAAGCACTCTGGATAAAAAAATGTTTTTGTTATGTTTATTCGAGATGTTATGAAAACACTGTAGACTGTTTTCAGCAAGTTACAACATTGAAATGCAGAAATAAGCACTTTTCCATAAACAAGCTCTAAATCATGTTTGATGCACTCTGGATATCCAATTTTTGCTGTGCTGTGTCTAGGTTGAGATGAAATGAACGCCGTGGACAGTTTTCAGCAAGTTGAAACATTGAAATGCAGAAAATAAGCACTTTTCCATAAACAAGCTCTAAATCATGTTTGAAGCACTCTTGGATAAAAAATGTTTTTGTTATGTTTATTCGACGATGTTATGAAAACACTGTAGACTGTTTTCAGCAAGTTACAACATTGAAAATGCAGAAATAAGCACTTTTCCATAAACAAGCTCTAAATCATGTTTTGATGCACTCTGGATATCCAATTTTTGCTGTGGCTGTGTCTAGGTTGAGATGAAATGAATCGCCGTGGACAGTTTTCAGCAAGTTGCAACATTGAAATGCAGAAATAAGCACTTTTCCATAAACAAGCTCTAAATCATGTTTGAAGCACTCTGGATAAAAAAATGTTTTTGTTATGTTTATTCGAATGTTATGAAAACACTGTAGACTGTTTTCAGCAAGTTACAACATTGAAATGCAGAAATAAGCCTTTTCCATAAACAAGCTCTAAATCATGTTTGATGCACTCTGGATATCCAATTTTTGCTGTGCTGTGTCTAGGTTGAGATGAAATGAACGCCGTGGACAGTTTTCAGCAAGTTGAAACATTGAAAATGCAAAATAAGCACTTTTCCATAAACAAGCTCTAAATCATGTTTGAAGCACTCTGGAATAAAAAATGTTTTTGTTATGTTTATTCGAGATGTTATGAAAACACTGTAGACTGTTTTCAGCAAGTTACAACATTGAAAATGCAGAAATAAGCACTTTTCCATAAACAAGCTCTAAATCAATGTTTGATGCACTCTGGATATCCAATTTTTGCTGTGCTGTGTATAGGTTGAGATGAAATGAACGCCGTGGACAGTTTTCAGCAAGTTGAAAACATTGAAATGCAAAATAAGCACTTTTCCATAAACAACGCTCTAAATCATGTTTGAAGCACTCTGGAATAAAAAAATGTTTTTGTTATGTTTATTCGAGATGTTATGAAAACACTGTAGACTGTTTTCAGCAAGTTACAACATTGAAATGCAGAAATAAGCACTTTTCCATAAACAAGCTCTAAATCATGTTTGATGCACTCTGGATGATCCAATTTTTTGCTGTGCTGTGTCTAGGTTGAGATGAAATGAACGCCGTGGACAGTTTTCAGCAAGTTGCAACATTGAAATGCAGAAATAAGCACTTTTCCATAAACAAGCTCTAAATCATGTTTGAAGCACTCTGGATAAAAAAATGTTTTTGTTATGTTTATTCGAGATGTTTTGAAACACTGTAGACTGTTTTCAGCAAGTTACAACATTTGAAATGCAGAAATAAGCACTTTTCCATAAACAAGCTCTAAATCATGTTTGATGCACTCTGGATTCCAATTTTGCTGTGCTGTGTCTAGGTTGAGATGAAATGAACGCCGTGGACAGTTTTCAGCAAGTTGCAACATTGAAATGCAGAAATAAGCACTTTTCCATAAACAAGCTCTAAATCATGTTTGAAGCACTCGGGATAAAAAAATGTTTTTGTTATGTTTATTCGAGATGTTATGAAAACACTGTAGACTGTTTTCAGCAAGTTACAACATTGAAATGCAGAAATAAGCACTTTTCCATAAACAAGCTCTAAATCATGTTTGATGCACTCTGGATATCCAATTTTTGCTGTGCTGTGTCTAGGTTGAGATTGAAATGAACGCCGTGACAGTTTTCAGCAAGTTGAAACATTGAAATGCAAAAAATAAGCACTTTTCCATAAACAAGCTCTAAATCATGTTTGATGCACTCTGGATATCCAATTTTTGCTGTGCTGTGTCTAGGTTGAGATGAAATGAACGCCGTGGACAGTTTCAGACAAGTTGACACATTGAAATGCGAAGAAATAAGCACTTTTCCATAAACAAGCTCTAAATCATGTTTTGAAGCACTCTGGATAAAAAAATGTTTTTGTTATGTTTATTTCGAGATGTTATGCAAAACACTGTAGACTGTTTTCAGCAAGTTACAACATTGAAATGCAGAAATAAGCACTTTTCCATAAACAAGCTCTAAATCATGTTTGATGCACTCTGGATATCCAATTTTTGCTGTGGCTTGTCTAGGTTGAGATGAAATGAACGCCGTGGACAGTTTTCAGCAAGTTGAAACATTGAAATGCAAAAATAAGCACTTTTCCATAAACAAGCTCTAAATCATGTTTGAAGCACTCTGGAATAAAAAATGTTTTTGTTATGTTTATTCGAGATGTTATGAAAACACTGTAGACTGTTTTCAGCAAGTTACAACATTGAAATGCAGAAATAAGCACTTTTCCATAAACAAGCTCTAAAATCATGTTTGATGCACTCTGGATATCCAATTTTTGCTGTGCTGTGTCTAGGTTGAGATGAAATGAACGCCGTGGACAGTTTTCAGCAAGTTGAAACATTGAAATGCAGAAATAAGCACTTTTCCATAAACAAGCTCTAAATCATGTTTGAGCACTCTGGAATAAAAAATGTTTTGTATGTTTATTCGAGATGTTATGCAAACACTGTAGACTGTTTTCAGCAAGTTACAACATTGAAATGCAGAAATAAGCACTTTTCCATAAACAAGCTCTAAATCATGTTTGATGCACTCTGGATATCCAATTTTTGCTGTGCTGTGTCTAGGTTGAGATGAAATGAACGCCCGTGGACAGTTTTCCAGCAAGTTGCAAACATTTGAAATGCAGAAATAAGCACTTTTCCCATAAACAAGCTCTAAATCATGTTTGATGCACTCTGGATATCCAATTTTTGCTGTGCTGTGTATAGGTTGAGATGAAATGAACGCCGTGGGACAGTTTCAGCAAGTTGAAACATTGAAATGCAGAAATAAGCACTTTTCCATAAACAAGCTCTAAATCATGTTTGAAGCACTCTGGATAAAAAAATGTTTTGTTATGTTTATTCGAGATGTTATGAAAACACTGTAGACTGTTTTCAGCAAGTTACAACATTGAAATTGCAGAAATAAGCACTTTCCAATAAACAAGCTCTAAATCATGTTTGATGCACTCTGGATATCCAATTTTTGCTGTGCTGTGTCTAGGTTGAGATGAATGAACGCCGTGGACAGTTTTCAGCAAGTTGAAACATTGAAATGCAGAAATAAGCACTTTTCCATAAACAAGCTCTAAATCATGTTTGAAGCACTCTGGATAAAAAAATGTTTTTGTTATGTTTATTCGAGATGTTATGAAAACACTGTAGACTGTTTTCAGCAAGTTACAACATTGAAATGCAGAAATAAGCACTTTTCCATAAACAAGCTCTAAATCATGTTTGATGCACTCTGGATAGTCCAATTTTTGCTGTGCTGTGTCTAGGTTGAGATGAAATGAACGCCGTGGACAGTTTTCAGCAAGTTGAAACATTGAAATGCAGAAATAAGCACTTTTCCATAAACAAGCTCTAAATCATGTTTGAAGCACTCTGGATAAAAAATGTTTTGTTATGTTTATTCGAGATGTTATGAAAACACTGTAGACTGTTTTCAGCAAGTTACAACATTGAAATGCAGAAATAAGCACTTTTCCATAAACAAGCTCTAAATCATGTTTGAATGCACTCTGGATATCCAATTTTTGCTGTGCTGTGTCTAGGTTGAGATGAAATGAACGCCGTGGACAGTTTTCAGCAAGTTGCAACATTGAAATGCAGAAATAAGCACTTTTCCATAAACAAGCTCTAAATCATGTTTGAAGCACTCTGGATAAAAAATGTTTTTGTTATGTTTATTCGAGATGTTATGAAAACACTGTAGACTGTTTTCAGCAAGTTACAACATTGAAATGCAGAAATAAGCACTTTTCCATAAACAAGCTCTAAATCATGTTTGATGCACTCTGGATAGTCCAATTTTTGCTGTGCTGTGTCTAGGTTGAGATGAAATGAACGCCGTGGACAGTTTTCAGCAAGTTGAAACATTGAAATGCAGAAATAAGCACTTTTCCATAAACAAGCTCTAAATCATGTTTGAAGCACTCTGGATAAAAAAATGTTTTTGTTATGTTTATTCGAGATGTTATGAAAACACTGTAGACTGTTTTCAGCAAGTTACAACATTGAAATGCAGAAATAAGCACTTTTCCATAAACAAGCTCTAAATCATGTTTGATGCACTCTGGATATCCAATTTTTGCTGTGCTGTGTCTAGGTTGAGATGAAATGAACGCCGTGGACAGTTTTCAGCAAGTTGAAACATTGAAATGCAGAAATAAGCACTTTTCCATAAACAAGCTCTAAATCATGTTTGAAGCACTCTGGATAAAAAAATGTTTTTGTTATGTTTATTCGAGATGTTATGAAAACACTGTAGACTGTTTTCAGCAAGTTACAACATTGAAATGCAGAAATAAGCACTTTTCCATAAACAAGCTCTAAATCATGTTTGATGCACTCTGGATATCCAATTTTTGCTGTGCTGTGTCTAGGTTGAGATGAAATGAACGCCGTGGACAGTTTTCAGCAAGTTGAAACATTGAAATGCAGAAATAAGCACTTTTCCATAAACAAGCTCTAAATCATGTTTGAAGCACTCTGGATAAAAAAATGTTTTTGTTATGTTTATTCGAGATGTTATGAAAACACTGTAGACTGTTTTCAGCAAGTTACAACATTGAAATGCAGAAATAAGCACTTTTCCATAAACAAGCTCTAAATCATGTTTGATGCACTCTGGATAGTCCAATTTTTGCTGTGCTGTGTCTAGGTTGAGATGAAATGAACGCCGTGGACAGTTTTCAGCAAGTTGCAACATTGAAATGCAGAAATAAGCACTTTTCCATAAACAAGCTCTAAATCATGTTTGAAGCACTCTGGATAAAAAAATGTTTTGTTATGTTTATTCGAGATGTTATGAAAACACTGTAGACTGTTTTCAGCAAGTTACAACATTGAAATGCAGAAATAAGCACTTTTCCATAAACAAGCTCTAAATCATGTTTGATGCACTCTGGATATCCAATTTTTGCTGTGCTGTGTCTAGGTTGAGATGAAATGAACGCCGTGGACAGTTTTCAGCAAGTTGCAACATTGAAATGCAGAAATAAGCACTTTTCCATAAACAAGCTCTAAATCATGTTTGATGCACTCTGGATATCCAATTTTTGCTGTGCTGTGTCTAGGTTGAGATGAAATGAACGCCGTGGACAGTTTTCAGCAAGTTGCAACATTGAAATGCAGAAATAAGCACTTTCCATAAACAAGCTCTAAATCATGTTTGAAGCACTCTAGATAAAAAAATGTTTTTGTTATGTTTATTCGAGATGTTATGAAAACACTGTAGACTGTTTCAGCAAGTTACAACAGTGAAATGCAGAAATAAACACTTTTCCATAAACAAGCTCTAAATCATGTTTGATGCACTCTGGATATCCAATTTTTGCTGTGCTGTGTCTAGGTTGAGATGAAATGAACGCCGTGGACAGTTTTCAGCAAGTTGCAACTTGAAATGCAGAAATAAGCACTTTTCCATAAACAAGCTCTAAATCATGTTTGAAGCACTCTGGATAAAAAAATGTTTTTGTTATGTTTATTCGAGATGTTATGAAAACACTGTAGACTGTTTTCAGCAAGTTACAACATTGAAATGCAGAAATAAGCACTTTTCCATAAACAAGCTCTAAATCATGTTTGATGCACTCTGGATATCCAATTTTTGCTGTGCTGTGTCTAGGTTGAGATGAAATGAACGCCGTGGACAGTTTTCAGCAAGTTGCAACATTGAAATGCAGAAATAAGCACTTTTCCATAAACAAGCTCTAAATCATGTTTGAAGCACTCTGGATAAAAAAATGTTTTTGTTATGTTTATTCGAGATGTTATGAAAACACTGTAGACTGTTTTCAGCAAGTTACAACATTGAAATGCAGAAATAAGCACTTTTCCATAAACAAGCTCTAAATCATGTTTGATGCACTCTGGATATCCAATTTTTGCTGTGCTGTGTCTAGGTTGAGATGAAATGAACGCCGTGGACAGTTTTCAGCAAGTTGAAACATTGAAATGCAGAAATAAGCACTTTTCCATAAACAAGCTCTAAATCATGTTTGAAGCACTCTGGATAAAAAAATGTTTTTGTTATGTTTATTCGAGATGTTATGAAAACACTTGTTAGACTGTTTTCAGCAAGTTACAACATTGAAATGCAGAAATAAGCACTTTTCCATAAACAAGCTCTAAATCATGTTTGATGCACTCTGGATATCCAATTTTTGCTGTGCTGTGTCTAAGGTTGAGATGAAATGAACGCCGTGGACAGTTTTCAGCAAGTTGCAACATTGAAATGCAGAAATAAGCACTTTTCCATAAACAAGCTCTAAATCATGTTTGAAGCACTCTGGATAAAAAAATGTTTTTGTTATGTTTATTCGAGATGTTATGAAAACACTGTAGACTGTTTTCAGCAAGTTACAACATTGAAATGCAGAAATAAGCACTTTTCCATAAACAAGCTCTAAATCATGTTTGATGCACTCTGGATATCCAATTTTTGCTGTGCTGTGTCTAGGTTGAGATGAAATGAACGCCGTGGACAGTTTTCAGCAAGTTACAACATTGAAATGCAGAAATAAGCACTTTTCCATAAACAAGCTCTAAATCATGTTTGATGCACTCTGGATATCCAATTTTTGCTGTGCTGTGTCTAAGGTTGAGATGAAATGAACGCCGTGGACAGTTTTCAGCAAGTTGCAACATTGAAATGCAGAAATAAGCACTTTTCCATAAACAAGCTCTAAATCATGTTTGATGCACTCTGGATATCCAATTTTTGCTGTGCTGTGTCTAGGTTGAGATGAAATGAACGCCGTGGACAGTTTTCAGCAAGTTGCAACATTGAAATGTAGAAATAAGCACTTTTCCATAAACAAGCTCTAAATCATGTTTGAAGCACTCTGGATAAAAAATGTTTTTGTTATGTTTATTCGAGATGTTATGAAAACACTGTAGACTGTTTTCAGCAAGTTACAACATTGAAATGCAGAAATAAGCACTTTTCCATAAACAAGCTCTAAATCATGTTTGATGCACTCTGGATGTCCAATTTTTGCTGTGCTGTGTCTAGGTTGAGATGAAATGAACCCGTGGACAGTTTTCAGCATGTTGAAACATTGAAATGCAGAAATAAGCACTTTTCCATAAACAAGCTCTAAATCATGTTTGAAGCACTCTGGATAAAAAAATGTTTTTGTTATGTTTATTCGAGATGTTATGAAAACACTGTAGACTGTTTTCAGCAAGTTACAACATTGAAATGCAGAAATAAGCACTTTTCCATAAACAAGCTCTAAATCATGTTTGATGCACTCTGGGATATCCAATTTTTGCTGTGCTGTGTCTAGGTTGAGATGAAATGAACGCCGTGGACAGTTTTCAGCAAGTTACAACATTGAAATGCAGAAATAAGCACTTTTCCATAAACAAGCTCTAAATCATGTTTGATGCACTCTGGATATCCAATTTTGCTGTGCTGTGTCTAGGTTGAGATGAAATGAACGCCTGTAGACTGTTTTCAGCAAGTTACAACATTGAAATGCAGAAATAAGCACTTTTCCATAAACAAGCTCTAAATCATGTTGATGCACTCTGGATATCCAATTTTGCTGTGCTGTGTCTAGGTTGAGATGAAATGAACGCCGTGGACAGTTTTCAGCAAGTTGCAACATTGAAATGCAGAAATAAGCACTTTTCCATAAACAAGCTCTAAATCATGTTTGAAGCACTCTGGATAAAAAAATGTTTTGTTATGTTTATTCGAGATGTTATGAAAACACTGTAGACTGTTTTCAGCAAGTTACAACATTGAAATGCAGAAATAAGCACTTTTCCATAAACAAGCTCTAAATCATGTTTGATGCACTCTGGATATCCAATTTTGCTGTGCTGTGTCTAGGTTGAGATGAAATGAACGCCGTGGACAGTTTTCAGCAAGTTGAAACATTGAAATGCAGAAATAAGCACTTTTCCATAAACAGCTCTAAATCATGTTTGAAAGCACTCTGGATAAAAAATGTTTTTGTTATGTTTATTCGAGATGTTATGAAAACACTGTAGACGGTTTTCAGCAAGTTACAACATTGAAATGCAGAAATAAGCACTTTTCCATAACAAGCTCTAAATCATGTTTGATGGCACTCTGGATATCCAATTTTGCTGTGCTGTGTCCTAGGTTTGAGATGAATGACCCGTGGACAGTTTTCAGCATGTTGAAACATTGAAATGCAAAATAAGCACTTTTCCATAAACAAGCTCTAAATCATGTTTGAAGCACTCTGGAGAAAAAAAATGTTTTTGTTATGTTTATTCGAGATGTTATGAAAACAGCTGTAGACGTTTGCAGCAAGTTACAACACATTGAAATGCAGAATAAGCACTTTTCCATAAACAAGCTCTAATCAGGTTTGATGCACTCTGGATATCCAATTTTTGCTGTGCTGTGTCCTAGGTTGAGATGAAATGACACCGTGGACGTTTCACAGTTGCAACATTGAAATGCAGAAATAGCACTTTTCCATAACAAGCTCTAAATCATGTTTGAAGCACTCTGGATAAAAAAATGTTTTTGTTATGTTTATTCGAGATGTTATGAAAACACTGTAGACTGTTTTCAGCAAGTTACAACATTGAAATGCAGAATAAGCACTTTTCCATAAACAAGCTCTAATCATGTTTGATGCACTCTGATATCCAATTTTTGCTGTGCTGTGTCTAGATTGAGATGAAATGAACGCCGTGGACAGGTTTTCAGCAAGTTGCAACATTGAAATGCAGAAATAGCACTTTTCCATAAACAAGCGCTAAATCATGTTTGAAGCAGCTCTGGATAAAAAAATGTTTTTGTTATGTTTATTCGAGATGTTATGAAAACACTGTAGACTGTTTTCAGCAAGTTACAACATTGAATGCAGAAATAAGCACTTTTCCATAACAGAGCTCTAATCATGTTTGATGCACTCTGATATCCAATTTTTGCTGTGCTGTGTCTAGGTTGAGATGAAATGAACGCCGTGGACAGTTTTCAGCAGTTGAAACAGTGAAATGCAGAAATAAGCACTTTCCGCATAAACAAGCTCTAAAATCATGTTGAAGCACTCTGGAATAAAAAAAAAATGTTTTTGTTATGTTTATTCGGATGTTCTGAAAACACTGGAGACTGTTTTCAGCAAGTTACAAACATTGAAAATGGCAGAAATAAGCACTTTTCCATAAACAAGCTCTAAATCAGGTTTGATGCACTCTGGATATCCAATTTTTTGCTGTGCGTGTCTAGGTTGAGATAAATGAACGCCGTGGACAGTTTTCAGCAAGTTGAAACATTGAAATGCAGAAATAAGCACTTTTCCATAAACAAGCTCTAAATCATGTTTGAAGCACTCTGGATAAAAATGTTTTGTTATGTTTATTCGAGATGTTATGAAAACCGTGTAGACTGTTTTCAGCAAGTTACAACATTGAAATGCAGAAATAAGCACTTTTTCCATAAACAAAGCTCTA
>NW_022262046.1:0-51536 GCF_002021735.2 Oncorhynchus kisutch
TTCCATAAACAAGCTCTAAATCATGTTTGAAGCACTCTGGATAAAAAAATGTTTTTGTATGTTTATTCGAGATGTTATGAAAACACTGTAGACTGTTTTCAGCAAGTTGCAACATTGAAATGCAGAAATAAGCACTTTTCCATAAACAAGCTCTAAATCATGTTTGATGCACTCTGGATATCCAATTTTGCTGTGCTGTGTCTAGGTTGAGATGAAATGAACGCCGTGGACAGTTTTCAGCAAGTTGCAACATTGAAATGCAGAAATAAGCACTTTTCCATAAACAAGCTCTAAATCATGTTTGATGCACTGGATATCCAATTTTTGCTGTGCTGTGTCTAGGTTGAGATGAAATGAACGCGTGGACAGTTTTCAGCAAGTTGCAACTTGAAATGCAGAAATAAGCACTTTTCCATAAACAAGCTCTAAATCATGTTTGAAGCACTCTGGATAAAAAAATGTTTTTTTGTTATGTTTATTGAGATGTTATGAAACACTGTAGACTGTTTTCAGCAAGTTACAACATTGAAATGCAGAAATAAGCACTTTTCCATAAACAAGCTCTAAATCATGTTTGAAGCACTCTGGATATCCAATTTTTGCTGTGCTGTGTCTAGGTTGAGATGAAATGAACGCCGTGGACAGTTTTCAGCAAGTTGCAACATTGAAATGCAGAAATAAGCACTTTCCATAAACAAGCTCTAAATCATGTTTGATGCACTCTGGATATCCAATTTTGCTGTGCTGTGTCTAGGTGAGATGAAATGAACGCCGTGGACAGTTTTCAGCAAGTTGCAACATTGAAATGCAGAAATAAGCACTTTTCCATAAACAAGCTCTAAATCATGTTTGAAGCACTCTGGATAAAAAAATGTTTTGTTATGTTTATTCGAGATGTTATGAAAACACTGTAGACTGTTTTCAGCAAGTTACAACATTGAAATGCAGAGAAATAAGCACTTTCCATAAACAAGCTCTAAATCATGTTTGATGCACTCTGGATATCCAATTTTTTCTGTGCTGTGTCTAGGTTGAGATGAAATGAACACCGTGGACAGTTTTCAGCAAGTTGCAACATTGAAATGCAGAAATAAGCACTTTTCCATAAACAAGCTCTAAATCATGTTTGAAGCACTCTGGATAAAAAAATGTTTTTGTTATGTTTATTCGAGATGTTATGAAAACACTGTAGACTGTTTTCAGCAAGTTACAACATTGAAATGCAGAGAAATAAGCACTTTTCCATAAACAAGCTCTAAATCATGTTTGATGCACTCTGGATATCCAATTTTTGCTGTGCTGTGTCTAGGTTGAGATGAAATGAACGCCGTGGACAGTTTTCAGCAAGTTGCAACATTGAAATGCAGAAATAAGCACTTTTCCATAAACAAGCTCTAAATCATGTTTGATGCACTCTGGATATCCAATTTTTGCTGTGCTGTGTCTAGGTTGAGATGAAATGAACGCCGTGGACAGTTTTCAGCAAGTTGCAACTTGAAATGCAGAAATAAGCACTTTTCCATAAACAAGCTCTAAATCATGTTTGAAGCACTCTGGATAAAAAAATGTTTTTGTTATGTTTATTCGAGATGTTATGAAAACACTGTAGACTGTTTTCAGCAAGTTACAACATTGAAATGCAGAAATAAGCACTTTTCCATAAACAAGCTCTAAATCATGTTTGAAGCACTCTGGATATCCAATTTTGCTGTGCTGTGTCTAGGTTGAGATGAAATGAACGCCGTGGACAGTTTTCAGCAAGTTGCAACATTGAAATGCAGAAATAAGCACTTTTCCATAAACAAGCTCTAAATCATGTTTGATGCACTCTGGATATCCAATTTTTTGCTGTGCTGTGTCTAGGTTGAGATGAAATGAACGCCGTGGACAGTTTTCAGCAAGTTGCAACATTGAAATGCAGAAATAAGCACTTTTCCATAAACAAGCTCTAAATCATGTTTGAAGCACTCTGGATAAAAAAATGTTTTTGTTATGTTTATTCGAGATGTTATGAAAACACTGTAGACTGTTTTCAGCAAGTTACAACATTGAAATGCAGAAATAAGCACTTTTCCATAAACAAGCTCTAAATCATGTTTGATGCACTCTGGATATCCAATTTTTGCTGTGCTGTGTCTAGGTTGAGATGAAATGAACGCCGTGGACAGTTTTCAGCAAGTTGCAACATTGAAATGCAGAAATAAGCACTTTTCCATAAACAAGCTCTAAATCATGTTTGAAGCACTCTGGATAAAAAATTTTGTTTGTGTTATTCGAGATGTTATGAAAACACTGTAGACTGTTTTCAGCAAGTTACAACATTGAAATGCAGAAATAAGCACTTTTCCATAAACAAGCTCTAAATCATGTTTGATGCACTCTGGATATCCAATTTTGCTGTGCTGTGTCTAGGTTGAGATGAAATGAACGCCGTGGACAGTTTTCAGCAAGTTGCAACATTGAAATGCAGAAATAAGCACTTTTCCATAAACAAGCTCTAAATCATGTTTGAAGCACTCTGGATATCCAATTTTTGCTGTGCTGTGTCTAGGTTGAGATGAAATGAACACGTGGACAGTTTTCAGCAAGTTGCAACATTGAAATGCAGAAATAAGCACTTTTCCATAAACAAGCTCTAAATCATGTTTGATGCACTCTGGATATCCAATTTTGCTGTGCTGTGTCTAGGTTGAGATGAAATGAACGCCGTGGACAGTTTTCAGCAAGTTGCAACATTGAAATGCAGAAATAAGCACTTTTCCATAAACAAGCTCTAAATCATGTTTGAAGCACTCTGGATAAAAAATTGTTTGTGTTGTGTTATTTCGAGATGTTATGAAAACACTGTAGACGTTTTCAGCAAGTTACAACATTGAAATGCAGAAATAAGCACTTTTCCATAAACAAGCTCTAAATCATGTTTGATGCACTCTGGATATCCAATTTTTGCTGTGCTGTGTCTAGGTTGAGATGAAATGAACGCCGTGGACAGTTTTCAGCAAGTTGCAACATTGAAATGCAGAAATAAGCACTTTTCCATAAACAAGCTCTAAATCATGTTTGATGCACTCTGGATATCCAATTTTGCTGTGCTGTGTCTAGGTTGAGATGAAATGAACACCGTGGACAGTTTTCAGCAAGTTGCAACATTGAAATGCAGAAATAAGCACTTTTCCATAAACAAGCTCTAAATCATGTTTGAAGCACTCTGGATAAAAAATGTTTTTGTTATGTTTATTCGAGATGTTATGAAAACACCTGTCTCTTATACACATCTAGATGTGTATAAGAGACAGTTTTCAGCAAGTTGCAACATTGAAATGCAGAAATAAGCACTTTTCCATAAACAAGCTCTAAATCATGTTTGATGCACTCTGGATATCCAATTTTTGCTGTGCTGTGTCTAGGTTGAGATGAAATGAACGCCGTGGACAGTTTTCAGCAAGTTGCAACATTGAAATGCAGAAATAAGCACTTTTCCATAAACAAGCTCTAAATCATGTTTGAAGCACTCTGGATAAAAAAATGTTTTGTTATGTTTATTCGAGATGTTATGAAAACACTGTAGACTGTTTTCAGCAAGTTACAACATTGAAATGCAGAAATAAGCACTTTTCCATAAACAAGCTCTAAATCATGTTTGATGCACTCTGGATATCCAATTTTTGCTGTGCTGTGTCTAGGTTGAGATGAAATGAACGCCGTGGACAGTTTTCAGCAAGTTGCAACATTGAAATGCAGAAATAAGCACTTTTCCATAAACAAGCTCTAAATCATGTTTGAAGCACTCTGGATAAAAAAATGTTTGTGTATGTTTATTCGAGATGTTATGAAAACACTGTAGACTGTTTTCAGCAAGTTACAACATTGAAATGCAGAAATAAGCACTTTTCCATAAACAAGCTCTAAATCATGTTTGAAGCACTCTGGATATCCAATTTTGCTGTGCTGTGTCTAGGTTGAGATGAAATGAACGCCGTGGACAGTTTTCAGCAAGTTGCAACATTGAAATGCAGAAATAAGCACTTTTCCATAAACAAGCTCTAAATCATGTTTGATGCACTCTGGATATCCAATTTTGCTGTGCTGTGTCTAGGTTGAGATGAAATGAACGCCGTGGACAGTTTTCAGCAAGTTGCAACATTGAAATGCAGAAATAAGCACTTTTCCATAAACAAGCTCTAAATCATGTTTGATGCACTCTGGATAAAAAATTTTTTGTTATGTTATTCGAGATGTTATGAAAACACTGTAGACTGTTTTCAGCAAGTTGCAACATTGAAATGCAGAAATAAGCACTTTTCCATAAACAAGCTCTAAATCATGTTTGATGCACTCTGGATATCCAATTTTTGCTGTGCTGTGTCTAGGTTGAGATGAAATGAACGCCGTGGACAGTTTTCAGCAAGTTGCAACATTGAAATGCAGAAATAAGCACTTTTCCATAAACAAGCTCTAAATCATGTTTGAAGCACTCTGGATAAAAAATGTTTTTGTTATGTTTATTCGAGATGTTATGAAAACACTGTAGACTGTTTTCAGCAAGTTACAACATTGAAATGCAGAAATAAGCACTTTTCCATAAACAAGCTCTAAATCATGTTTGATGCACTCTGGATATCCAATTTTTGCTGTGCTGTGTCTAGGTTGAGATGAAATGAACGCCGTGGACAGTTTTCAGCAAGTTGCAACATTGAAATGCAGAAATAAGCACTTTTCCATAAACAAGCTCTAAATCATGTTTGAAGCACTCTGGATAAAAAATGTTTTTGTTATGTTTATTCGAGATGTTATGAAAACACTGTGGACTTTTCAGCAAGTTGCAACATTGAAATGCAGAAATAAGCACTTTTCCATAAACAAGCTCTAAATCATGTTTGATGCACTCTGGATATCCAATTTTTGCTGTGCTGTGTCTAGGTTGAGATGAAATGAACGCGTGGACAGTTTTCAGCAAGTTGCAACATTGAAATGCAGAAATAAGCACTTTTCCATAAACAAGCTCTAAATCATGTTTGATGCACTCTGGATATCCAATTTTGCTGTGCTGTGTCTAGGTTGAGATGAAATGAACGCCGTGGACAGTTTTCAGCAAGTTGCAACATTGAAATGCAGAAATAAGCACTTTTCCATAAACAAGCTCTAAATCATGTTTGAAGCACTCTGGATAAAAAAAATTTTTGTTATGTTTATTCGAGATGTTATGAAAACACTGTAGACTGTTTTCAGCAAGTTGCAACATTGAAATGCAGAAATAAGCACTTTTCCATAAACAAGCTCTAAATCATGTTTGAAGCACTCAGGATATCCAATTTTTGCGTGCTGTGTCTAGGTTGAGATGAAATGAACACCGTGGACAGTTTTCAGCAAGTTGCAACATTGAAATGCAGAAATAAGCACTTTTCCATAAACAAGCTCTAAATCATGTTTGATGCACTCTGGATATCCAATTTTTGCTGTGCTGTGTCTAGGTGAGATGAAATGAACGCCGTGGACAGTTTTCAGCAAGTTGCAACATTGAAATGCAGAAATAAGCACTTTTCCATAAACAAGCTCTAAATCATGTTTGAAGCACTCTGGATAAAAAAATGTTTTGTTATGTTTATTCGAGATGTTATGAAAACACTGTAGACTGTTTTCAGCAAGTTACAACATTGAAATGCAGAAATAAGCACTTTTCCATAAACAAGCTCTAAATCATGTTTGAAGCACTCTGGATAAATTTTGCTGTGTATAAGAGACAGGTGTCTAGGTTGAGATGAAATGAACGCCGTGGACAGTTTTCAGCAAGTTGCAACATTGAAATGCAGAAATAAGCACTTTTCCATAAACAAGCTCTAAATCATGTTTGATGCACTCTGGATATCCAATTTTGCTGTGCTGTGTCTAGGTTGAGATGAAATGAACGCCGTGGACAGTTTTCAGCAAGTTGCAACATTGAAATGCAGAAATAAGCACTTTCCATAAACAAGCTCTAAATCATGTTTGATGCACTCTGGATAAAAAAATGTTTTTGTTATGTTTATTCGAGATGTTATGAAAACACTGTGGACTGTTTCAGCAAGTTGCAACATTGAAATGCAGAAATAAGCACTTTTCCATAAACAAGCTCTAAATCATGTTTGATGCACTCTGGATATCCAATTTTTGCTGTGCTGTGTCTAGGTTGAGATGAAATGAACGCCGTGGACAGTTTTCAGCAAGTTGCAACATTGAAATGCAGAAATAAGCACTTTTCCATAAACAAGCTCTAAATCATGTTTGATGCACTCTGGATATCCAATTTTGCTGTGCTGTGTCTAGGTTGAGATGAAATGAACACCGTGGACAGTTTTCAGCAAGTTGCAACATTGAAATGCAGAAATAAGCACTTTTCCATAAACAAGCTCTAAATCATGTTTGATGCACTCTGGATATCCAATTTTGCTGTGCTGTGTCTATTGAGATGAAATGAAAACGCCGTGGACAGTTTTCAGCAAGTTGCAACATTGAAATGCAGAAATAAGCACTTTTCCATAAACAAGCTCTAAATCATGTTTGAAGCACTCTGGATAAAAAAATTTTTGTTATGCTGTGTCGAGATGTTATGAAAACACTGTAGATGTTTTCAGCAAGTTGCAACATTGAAATGCAGAAATAAGCACTTTTCCATAAACAAGCTCTAAATCATGTTTGATGCACTCTGGATATCCAATTTTGCTGTGCTGTGTCTAGGTGAGATGAAATGAACGCCGTGGACAGTTTTCAGCAAGTTGCAACATTGAAATGCAGAAATAAGCACTTTTCCATAAACAAGCTCTAAATCATGTTTGAAGCACTCTGGATAAAAAAATGTTTTTGTTATGTTTATTCGAGATGTTATGAAAACACTGTAGACTGTTTTCAGCAAGTTACAACATTGAAATGCAGAAATAAGCACTTTTCCATAAACAAGCTCTAAATCATGTTTGATGCACTCTGGATATCCAATTTTTGCTGTGCTGTGTCTAGGTTGAGATGAAATGAACGCCGTGGACAGTTTTCAGCAAGTTGCAACATTGAAATGCAGAAATAAGCACTTTTCCATAAACAAGCTCTAAATCATGTTTGATGCACTCTGGATATCCAATTTTTGCTGTGCTGTGTCTAGGTTGAGATGAAATGAACGCCGTGGACAGTTTTCAGCAAGTTGCAACATTGAAATGCAGAAATAAGCACTTTTCCATAAACAAGCTCTAAATCATGTTTGATGCACTCTGGATATCCAATTTTTGCTGTGCTGTGTCTAGGTTGAGATGAAATGAACGCCGTGGACAGTTTTCAGCAAGTTGCAACATTGAAATGCAGAAATAAGCACTTTTCCATAAACAAGCTCTAAATCATGTTTGATGCACTCTGGATATCCAATTTTGCTGTGCTGTGTCTAGGTTGAGATGAAATGAACGCCGTGGACAGTTTTCAGCAAGTTGCAACATTGAAATGCAGAAATAAGCACTTTTCCATAAACAAGCTCTAAATCATGTTTGAAGCACTCTGGATAAAAAAATGTTTTTGTTATGTTTATTCGAGATGTTATGAAAACACTGTAGACTGTTTTCAGCAAGTTACAACATTGAAATGCAGAAATAAGCACTTTTCCATAAACAAGCTCTAAATCATGTTTGATGCACTCTGGATATCCAATTTTTGCTGTGCTGTGTCTAGGTTGAGATGAAATGAACGCCGTGGACAGTTTTCAGCAAGTTGCAACATTGAAATGCAGAAATAAGCACTTTTCCATAAACAAGCTCTAAATCATGTTTGAAGCACTCTGGATAAAAAATGTTTTGTTATGTTTATTCGAGATGTTATGAAAACACTGTAGACTGTTTTCAGCAAGTTGCAACATTGAAATGCAGAAATAAGCACTTTTCCATAAACAAGCTCTAAATCATGTTTGATGCACTCTGGATATCCAATTTTTGCTGTGCTGTGTCTAGGTTGAGATGAAATGAACGGCGTGGACAGTTTTCAGCAAGTTGCAACATTGAAATGCAGAAATAAGCACTTTTCCATAAACAAGCTCTAAATCATGTTTGATGCACTCTGGATATCCAATTTTTGCTGTGCTGTGTCTAGGTTGAGATGAAATGAACGCCGTGGACAGTTTTCAGCAAGTTGCAACATTGAAATGCAGAAATAAGCACTTTTCCATAAACAAGCTCTAAATCATGTTTGATGCACTCTGGATATCCAATTTTTGCTGTGCTGTGTCTAGGTTGAGATGAAATGAACGCCGTGGACAGTTTTCAGCAAGTTGCAACATTGAAATGCAGAAATAAGCACTTTTCCATAAACAAGCTCTAAATCATGTTTGAAGCACTCTGGATAAAAAAATGTTTTTGTTATGTTTATTCGAGATGTTATGAAAACACTGTAGACTGTTTTCAGCAAGTTACAACATTGAAATGCAGAAATAAGCACTTTTCCATAAACAAGCTCTAAATCATGTTTGATGCACTCTGGATATCCAATTTTTGCTGTGCTGTGTCTAGGTTGAGATGAAATGAACGCCGTGGACAGTTTTCAGCAAGTTGCAACATTGAAATGCAGAAATAAGCACTTTTCCATAAACAAGCTCTAAATCATGTTTGAAGCACTCTGGATAAAAAAATGTTTTTGTTATGTTTATTCGAGATGTTATGAAAACACTGTAGACTGTTTTCAGCAAGTTACAACATTGAAATGCAGAAATAAGCACTTTTCCATAAACAAGCTCTAAATCATGTTTGATGCACTCTGGATATCCAATTTTGCTGTGCTGTGTCTAGGTTGAGATGAAATGAACGCCGTGGACAGTTTTCAGCAAGTTGCAACATTGAAATGCAGAAATAAGCACTTTTCCATAAACAAGCTCTAAATCATGTTTGATGCACTCTGGATATCCAATTTTTGCTGTGCTGTGTCTAGGTTGAGATGAAATGAACACCGTGGACAGTTTTCAGCAAGTTGCAACATTGAAATGCAGAAATAAGCACTTTTCCATAAACAAGCTCTAAATCATGTTTGATGCACTCTGGATATCCAATTTTTGCTGTGCTGTGTCTAGGTTGAGATGAAATGAACGCCGTGGACAGTTTTCAGCAAGTTGCAACATTGAAATGCAGAAATAAGCACTTTTCCATAAACAAGCTCTAAATCATGTTTGAAGCACTCTGGATAAAAAATGTTTTTGTTATGTTTATTCGAGATGTTATGAAAACACTGTAGACTGTTTTCAGCAAGTTACAACATTGAAATGCAGAAATAAGCACTTTTCCATAAACAAGCTCTAAATCATGTTTGATGCACTCTGGATATCCAATTTTGCTGTGCTGTGTCTAGGTTGAGATGAAATGAACGCCGTGGACAGTTTTCAGCAAGTTGCAACATTGAAATGCAGAAATAAGCACTTTTCCATAAACAAGCTCTAAATCATGTTTGATGCACTCTGGATATCCAATTTTTGCTGTGCTGTGTCTAGGTTGAGATGAAATGAACACCGTGGACAGTTTTCAGCAAGTTGCAACATTGAAATGCAGAAATAAGCACTTTTCCATAAACAAGCTCTAAATCATGTTTGATGCACTCTGGATATCCAATTTTTGCTGTGCTGTGTCTAGGTTGAGATGAAATGAACGCCGTGGACAGTTTTCAGCAAGTTGCAACATTGAAATGCAGAAATAAGCACTTTTCCATAAACAAGCTCTAAATCATGTTTGAAGCACTCTAGATAAAAAAATGTTTTTGTTATGTTTATTCGAGATGTTATGAAAACACTGTAGACTGTTTTCAGCAAGTTACAACATTGAAATGCAGAAATAAGCACTTTTCCATAAACAAGCTCTAAATCATGTTTGATGCACTCTGGATATCCAATTTTTGCTGTGCTGTGTCTAGGTTGAGATGAAATGAACGCCGTGGACAGTTTTCAGCAAGTTGCAACATTGAAATGCAGAAATAAGCACTTTTCCATAAACAAGCTCTAAATCATGTTTGAAGCACTCTGGATAAAAAAAATTTTTTGTTATGTTTATTCGAGATGTTATGAAAACACTGTAGACTGTTTTCAGCAAGTTACAACATTGAAATGCAGAAATAAGCACTTTTCCATAAACAAGCTCTAAATCATGTTTGATGCACTCTGGATATCCAATTTTTGCTGTGCTGTGTCTAGGTTGAGATGAAATGAACGCCGTGGACAGTTTTCAGCAAGTTGCAACATTGAAATGCAGAAATAAGCACTTTTCCATAAACAAGCTCTAAATCATGTTTGATGCACTCTGGATATCCAATTTTTGCTGTGCTGTGTCTAGGTTGAGATGAAATGAACGCCGTGGACAGTTTTCAGCAAGTTGCAACATTGAAATGCAGAAATAAGCACTTTTCCATAAACAAGCTCTAAATCATGTTTGAAGCACTCTGGATAAAAAAATGTTTTTGTTATGTTTATTCGAGATGTTATGAAAACACTGTAGACTGTTTTCAGCAAGTTACAACATTGAAATGCAGAAATAAGCACTTTTCCATAAACAAGCTCTAAATCATGTTTGATGCACTCTGGATATCCAATTTTTGCTGTGCTGTGTCTAGGTTGAGATGAAATGAACGCCGTGGACAGTTTTCAGCAAGTTGCAACATTGAAATGCAGAAATAAGCACTTTTCCATAAACAAGCTCTAAATCATGTTTGATGCACTCTGGATATCCAATTTTTGCTGTGCTGTGTCTAGGTTGAGATGAAATGAACACCGTGGACAGTTTTCAGCAAGTTGCAACATTGAAATGCAGAAATAAGCACTTTTCCATAAACAAGCTCTAAATCATGTTTTGATGCACTCTGGATATCCAATTTTTGCTGTGCTGTGTCTAGGTTGAGATGAAATGAACGCCGTGGACAGTTTTCAGCAAGTTGCAACATTGAAATGCAGAAATAAGCACTTTTCCATAAACAAGCTCTAAATCATGTTTGATGCACTCTGGATATCCAATTTTTGCTGTGCTGTGTCTAGGTTGAGATGAAATGAACACCGTGGACAGTTTTCAGCAAGTTGCAACATTGAAATGCAGAAATAAGCACTTTTCCATAAACAAGCTCTAAATCATGTTTGATGCACTCTGGATATCCAATTTTGCTGTGCTGTGTCTAGTTGAGATGAAATGAACGCCGTGGACAGTTTTCAGCAAGTTGCAACATTGAAATGCAGAAATAAGCACTTTTCCATAAACAAGCTCTAAATCATGTTTGATGCACTCTGGATATCCAATTTTTGCTGTGCTGTGTCTATTGAGATGAAATGAACGCCGTGGACAGTTTTCAGCAAGTTGCAACATTGAAATGCAGAAATAAGCACTTTTCCATAAACAAGCTCTAAATCATGTTTGAAGCACTCTGGATAAAAATTTTTGTTGTGTTATTCGAGATGTTATGAAAACACGTGGACAGTTTTCAGCAAGTTACAACATTGAAATGCAGAAATAAGCACTTTTCCATAAACAAGCTCTAAATCATGTTTGATGCACTCTGGATATCCAATTTTTGCTGTGCTGTGTCTAGGTTGAGATGAAATGAACGCCGTGGACAGTTTTCAGCAAGTTGCAACATTGAAATGCAGAAATAAGCACTTTTCCATAAACAAGCTCTAAATCATGTTTGATGCACTCTGGATATCCAATTTTGCTGTGCTGTGTCTAGGTTGAGATGAAATGAACGCCGTGGACAGTTTTCAGCAAGTTGCAACATTGAAATGCAGAAATAAGCACTTTTCCATAAACAAGTTCATGTTTGATGCACTCTGGATATCCAATTTTTGCTGTGCTGTGTCTAGGTTGAGATGAAATGAACGCCGTGGACAGTTTTCAGCAAGTTGCAACATTGAAATGCAGAAATAAGCACTTTTCCATAAACAAGCTCTAAATCATGTTTGATGCACTCTGGATATCCAATTTTTGCTGTGCTGTGTCTAGGTTGAGATGAAATGAACGCCGTGGACAGTTTTCAGCAAGTTGCAACATTGAAATGCAGAAATAAGCACTTTTCCATAAACAAGCTCTAAATCATGTTTGAAGCACTCTGGATAAAAAATGTTTTTGTTATGTTTGTTCGAGATGTTATGAAAACACTGTAGACTGTTTTCAGCAAGTTGAAACATTGAAATGCAGAAATAAGCACTTTTCCATAAACAAGCTCTAAATCATGTTTGATGCACTCTGGATATCCAATTTTTGCTGTGCTGTGTCTAGGTTGAGATGAAATGAACGCCGTGGACAGTTTTCAGCAAGTTGCAACATTGAAATGCAGAAATAAGCACTTTTCCATAAACAAGCTCTAAATCATGTTTGATGCACTCTGGATATCCAATTTTTGCTGTGCTGTGTCTAGGTTGAGATGAAATGAACGCCGTGGACAGTTTTCAGCAAGTTGCAACATTGAAATGCAGAAATAAGCACTTTTCCATAAACAAGCTCTAAATCATGTTTGAAGCACTCTGGATAAAAAAATGTTTTTGTTATGTTTATTCGAGATGTTATGAAAACACTGTAGACTGTTTTCAGCAAGTTACAACATTGAAATGCAGAAATAAGCACTTTTCCATAAACAAGCTCTAAATCATGTTTGATGCACTCTGGATATCCAATTTTTGCTGTGCTGTGTCTAGGTTGAGATGAAATGAACGCCGTGGACAGTTTTCAGCAAGTTGCAACATTGAAATGCAGAAATAAGCACTTTTCCATAAACAAGCTCTAAATCATGTTTGATGCACTCTGGATATCCAATTTTTGCTGTGCTGTGTCTAGGTTGAGATGAAATGAACGCCGTGGACAGTTTTCAGCAAGTTGCAACATTGAAATGCAGAAATAAGCACTTTTCCATAAACAAGCTCTAAATCATGTTTGAAGCACTCTGGATAAAAAAATGTTTTGTTATGTTTATTCGAGATGTTATGAAAACACTGTAGACTGTTTTCAGCAAGTTACAACATTGAAATGCAGAAATAAGCACTTTTCCATAAACAAGCTCTAAATCATGTTTGATGCACTCTGGATATCCAATTTTTGCTGTGCTGTGTCTAGGTTGAGATGAAATGAACGCCGTGGACAGTTTTCAGCAAGTTGCAACATTGAAATGCAGAAATAAGCACTTTTCCATAAACAAGCTCTAATCATGTTTGATGCACTCTGGATATCCAATTTTTGCTGTGCTGTGTCTAGGTTGAGATGAAATGAACACGTGGACAGTTTTCAGCAAGTTGCAACATTGAAATGCAGAAATAAGCACTTTTCCATAAACAAGCTCTAAATCATGTTTGATGCACTCTGGATATCCAATTTTTGCTGTGCTGTGTCTAGGTTGAGATGAAATGAACGCCGTGGACAGTTTTCAGCAAGTTGCAACATTGAAATGCAGAAATAAGCACTTTTCCATAAACAAGCTCTAAATCATGTTTGATGCACTCTGGATATCCAATTTTTCTGTGCTGTGTCTAGGTTGAGATGAAATGAACACCGTGGACAGTTTTCAGCAAGTTGCAACATTGAAATGCAGAAATAAGCACTTTTCCATAAACAAGCTCTAAATCATGTTTGATGCACTCTGGATATCCAATTTTTGCTGTGCTGTGTCTAGGTTGAGATGAAATGAACGCCGTGGACAGTTTTCAGCAAGTTGCAACATTGAAATGCAGAAATAAGCACTTTTCCATAAACAAGCTCTAAATCATGTTTGAAGCACTCTGGAAAAAAATGTTTTTGTTATGTTTATTCGAGATGTTATGAAACACTGTAGACTGTTTTCAGCAAGTTACAACATTGAAATGCAGAAATAAGCACTTTTCCATAAACAAGCTCTAAATCATGTTTGATGCACTCTGGATATCCAATTTTTGCTGTGCTGTGTCTAGGTTGAGATGAAATGAACGCCGTGGACAGTTTTCAGCAAGTTGCAACATTGAAATGCAGAAATAAGCACTTTTCCATAAACAAGCTCTAAATCATGTTTGATGCACTCTGGATAAAAAAAATTTTTGTTATGGTTATTCGAGATGTTATGAAAACACTGTAGACTGTTTTCAGCAAGTTGCAACATTGAAATGCAGAAATAAGCACTTTTCCATAAACAAGCTCTAAATCATGTTTGATGCACTCTGGATATCCAATTTTGCTGTGCTGTGTCTAGTTGAGATGAAATGAACGCCGTGGACAGTTTTCAGCAAGTTGCAACATTGAAATGCAGAAATAAGCACTTTTCCATAAACAAGCTCTAAATCATGTTTGATGCACTCTGGATATCCAATTTTTGCTGTGCTGTGTCTAGGTTGAGATGAAATGAACGCCGTGGACAGTTTTCAGCAAGTTGCAACATTGAAATGCAGAAATAAGCACTTTTCCATAAACAAGCTCTAAATCATGTTTGATGCACTCTGGATATCCAATTTTTGCTGTGCTGTGTCTAGGTTGAGATGAAATGAACGCCGTGGACAGTTTTCAGCAAGTTGCAACATTGAAATGCAGAAATAAGCACTTTTCCATAAACAAGCTCTAAATCATGTTTGATGCACTCTGGATAAAAAATGTTTGTGTATGTTTATTCGAGATGTTATGAAAACACTGTAGACTGTTTTCAGCAAGTTACAACATTGAAATGCAGAAATAAGCACTTTCCATAAACAAGCTCTAAATCATGTTTGATGCACTCTGGATATCCAATTTTTGCTGTGCTGTGTTAGGTTGAGATGAATGAACGCCGTGGACAGTTTTCAGCAAGTTGCAACATTGAAATGCAGAAATAAGCACTTTTCCATAAACAAGCTCTAAATCATGTTTGAAGCACTCTGGATAAAAAATGTTTTTGTTATGTTTATTCGAGATGTTATGAAAACACTGTAGACTGTTTTCAGCAAGTTACAACATTGAAATGCAGAAATAAGCACTTTTCCATAAACAAGCTCTAAATCATGTTTGATGCACTCTGGATATCCAATTTTTGCTGTGCTGTGTCTAGGTTGAGATGAAATGAACACGTGGACAGTTTTCAGCAAGTTGCAACATTGAAATGCAGAAATAAGCACTTTTCCATAAACAAGCTCTAAATCATGTTTGATGCACTCTGGATATCCAATTTTGCTGTGCTGTGTCTAGGTTGAGATGAAATGAACGCCGTGGACAGTTTTCAGCAAGTTGCAACATTGAAATGCAGAAATAAGCACTTTTCCATAAACAAGCTCTAAATCATGTTTGATGCACTCTGGATATCCAATTTTTGCTGTGCTGTGTCTAGTTGAGATGAATGAACGCCGTGGACAGTTTTCAGCAAGTTGCAACATTGAAATGCAGAAATAAGCACTTTTCCATAAACAAGCTCTAAATCATGTTTGATGCACTCTGGATATCCAATTTTTGCTGTGCTGTGTCTAGGTTGAGATGAAATGAACGCCGTGGACAGTTTTCAGCAAGTTGCAACATTGAAATGCAGAAATAAGCACTTTTCCATAAACAAGCTCTAAATCATGTTTGAAGCACTCTGGATAAAAAAATGTTTTGTTATGTTTATTCGAGATGTTATGAAAACACTGTAGACTTTTCAGCAAGTTACAACATTGAAATGCAGAAATAAGCACTTTTCCATAAACAAGCTCTAAATCATGTTTGATGCACTCTGGATATCCAATTTTTGCTGTGCTGTGTCTAGGTTGAGATGAAATGAACGCCGTGGACAGTTTTCAGCAAGTTGCAACATTGAAATGCAGAAATAAGCACTTTTCCATAAACAAGCTCTAAATCATGTTTGATGCACTCTGGATATCCAATTTTTTGTGCTGTGTCTAGGTTGAGATGAAATGAACGCCGTGGACAGTTTTCAGCAAGTTGCAACATTGAAATGCAGAAATAAGCACTTTTCCATAAACAAGCTCTAAATCATGTTTGATGCACTCTGGATATCCAATTTTGCTGTGCTGTGTCTAGGTTGAGATGAAATGAACGCCGTGGACAGTTTTCAGCAAGTTGCAACATTGAAATGCAGAAATAAGCACTTTTCCATAAACAAGCTCTAAATCATGTTTGAAGCACTCTGGATAAAAAATGTTTTTGTTATGTTTATTCGAGATGTTATGAAAACACTGTAGACTGTTTTCAGCAAGTCACAACATTGAAATGCAGAAATAAGCACTTTTCCATAAACAAGCTCTAAAATCATGTTTGATGCACTCTGGATATCCAATTTTTGCTGTGCTGTGTCTAGGTTGAGATGAAATGAACGCCGTGGACAGTTTTCAGCAAGTTGCAACATTGAAATGCAGAAATAAGCACTTTTCCTTAAACAAGCTCTAAATCATGTTTGATGCACTCTGGATATCCAATTTTTTCTGTGCTGTGTCTAGGTTGAGATGAAATGAACGCCGTGGACAGTTTTCAGCAAGTTGCAACATTGAAATGCAGAAATAAGCACTTTTCCATAAACAAGCTCTAAATCATGTTTGATGCACTCTGGATATCCAATTTTGCTGTGCTGTGTCTAGGTTGAGATGAAATGAACGCCGTGGACAGTTTTCAGCAAGTTGCAACATTGAAATGCAGAAATAAGCACTTTTCCATAAACAAGCTCTAAATCATGTTTGAAGCACTCTGGATAAAAAATGTTTTTGTTATGTTTATTCGAGATGTTATGAAAACACTGTAGACTGTTTTCAGCAAGTTACAACATTGAAATGCAGAAATAAGCACTTTTCCATAAACAAGCTCTAAATCATGTTTGATGCACTCTGGATATCCAATTTGCTGTGCTGTGTCTAGGTTGAGATGAAATGAACGCCGTGGACAGTTTTCAGCAAGTTGCAACATTGAAATGCAGAAATAAGCACTTTTCCATAAACAAGCTCTAAATCATGTTTGATGCACTCTGGATAAAAAAATGTTTTTGTTATGTTTATTCGAGATGTTATGAAAACACTGTAGACTGTTTTCAGCAAGTTACAACATTGAAATGCAGAAATAAGCACTTTTCCATAAACAAGCTCTAAATCATGTTTGATGCACTCTGGATATCCAATTTTTGCTGTGCTGTGTCTAGGTTGAGATGAAATGAACGCCGTGGACAGTTTTCAGCAAGTTGCAACATTGAAATGCAGAAATAAGCACTTTTCCATAAACAAGCTCTAAATCATGTTTGATGCACTCTGGATATCCAATTTTTGCTGTGCTGTGTCTAGGTTGAGATGAAATGAACGCCGTGGACAGTTTTCAGCAAGTTGCAACATTGAAATGCAGAAATAAGCACTTTTCCATAAACAAGCTCTAAATCATGTTTGATGCACTCTGGATATCCAATTTTGCTGTGCTGTGTCTAGGTTGAGATGAAATGAACGCCGTGGACAGTTTTCAGCAAGTTGCAACATTGAAATGCAGAAATAAGCACTTTTCCATAAACAAGCTCTAAATCATGTTTGAGCACTCTGGATAAAAAAATGTTTGTTATGTTTATTCGAGATGTTATGAAAACACTGTAGACTGTTTTCAGCAAGTTACAACATTGAAATGCAGAAATAAGCACTTTTCCATAAACAAGCTCTAAATCATGTTTGATGCACTCTGGATATCCAATTTTTGCTGTGCTGTGTCTAGGTTGAGATGAAATGAACGCCGTGGACAGTTTTCAGCAAGTTGCAACATTGAAATGCAGAAATAAGCACTTTTCCATAAACAAGCTCTAAATCATGTTTGAAGCACTCTGGATAAAAAATGTTTTTGTTATGTTTATTCGAGATGTTATGAAAACACTGTAGACTGTTTTCAGCAAGTTACAACATTGAAATGCAGAAATAAGCACTTTTCCATAAACAAGCTCTAAATCATGTTTGATGCACTCTGGATATCCAATTTTGCTGTGCTGTGTCTAGGTTGAGATGAAATGAACGCCGTGGACAGTTTTCAGCAAGTTGCAACATTGAAATGCAGAAATAAGCACTTTTCCATAAACAAGCTCTAAATCATGTTTGATGCACTCTGGATAAAAAAATTTTTGTTGTGTCTAGGTTGAGATGAAATGAACGCCGTGGACAGTTTTCAGCAAGTTGCAACATTGAAATGCAGAAATAAGCACTTTTCCATAAACAAGCTCTAAATCATGTTTGATGCACTCTGGATATCCAATTTTTGCTGTGCTGTGTCTAGGTTGAGATGAAATGAACGCCGTGGACAGTTTTCAGCAAGTTGCAACATTGAAATGCAGAAATAAGCACTTTTCCATAAACAAGCTCTAAATCATGTTTGATGCACTCTGGATATCCAATTTGTGCTGTGCTGTGTCTAGGTTGAGATGAAATGAACGCCGTGGACAGTTTTCAGCAAGTTGCAACATTGAAATGCAGAAATAAGCACTTTTCCATAAACAAGCTCTAAATCATGTTTGAGCACTCTGGATAAAAAATGTTTTGCTGTGCTGTGTCTATTGAGATGAAATGAACACTGTAGACAGTTTTCAGCAAGTTACAACATTGAAATGCAGAAATAAGCACTTTTCCATAAACAAGCTCTAAATCATGTTTGATGCACTCTGGATATCCAATTTTTGCTGTGCTGTGTCTAGGTTGAGATGAAATGAACGCCGTGGACAGTTTTCAGCAAGTTGCAACATTGAAATGCAGAAATAAGCACTTTTCCATAAACAAGCTCTAAATCATGTTTGATGCACTCTGGATATCCAATTTTTTGTTATGTTTATTGAGATGAAATGAACACCGTGGACAGTTTTCAGCAAGTTGCAACATTGAAATGCAGAAATAAGCACTTTTCCATAAACAAGCTCTAAATCATGTTTGATGCACTCTGGATATCCAATTTTTGCTGTGCTGTGTCTAGGTTGAGATGAAATGAACGCCGTGGACAGTTTTCAGCAAGTTGCAACATTGAAATGCAGAAATAAGCACTTTTCCATAAACAAGCTCTAAATCATGTTTGAAGCACTCTGGATAAAAAATGTTTTTGTTATGTTTATTCGAGATGTTATGAAAACACTGTAGACTGTTTTCAGCAAGTTACAACATTGAAATGCAGAAATAAGCACTTTTCCATAAACAAGCTCTAAATCATGTTTGAAGCACTCTGGATATCCAATTTTTGCTGTGCTGTGTCTAGGTTGAGATGAAATGAACGCCGTGGACAGTTTTCAGCAAGTTGCAACATTGAAATGCAGAAATAAGCACTTTTCCATAAACAAGCTCTAAATCATGTTTGATGCACTCTGGATATCCAATTTTGCTGTGCTGTGTCTAGGTTGAGATGAAATGAACGCCGTGGACAGTTTTCAGCAAGTTGCAACATTGAAATGCAGAAATAAGCACTTTTCCATAAACAAGCTCTAAATCATGTTTGATGCACTCTGGATATCCAATTTTTGCTGTGCTGTGTCTAGGTTGAGATGAAATGAACGCCGTGGACAGTTTTCAGCAAGTTGCAACATTGAAATGCAGAAATAAGCACTTTTCCATAAACAAGCTCTAAATCATGTTTGAAGCACTCTGGAAAAAAAATGTTTTTGTTATGTTTATTCGAGATGTTATGAAAACACTGTAGACTGTTTTCAGCAAGTTACAACATTGAAATGCAGAAATAAGCACTTTTCCATAAACAAGCTCTAAATCATGTTTGATGCACTCTGGATATCCAATTTTTGCTGTGCTGTGTCTAGGTTGAGATGAAATGAACGCCGTGGACAGTTTTCAGCAAGTTGCAACATTGAAATGCAGAAATAAGCACTTTTCCATAAACAAGCTCTAAATCATGTTTGAAGCACTCTGGATAAAAAAATGTTTTTGTTATGTTTATTCGAGATGTTATGAAACACTGTAGACTGTTTTCAGCAAGTTACAACATTGAAATGCAGAAATAAGCACTTTTCCATAAACAAGCTCTAAATCATGTTTGATGCACTCTGGATATCCATTTTTGCTGTGCTGTGTCTAGGTTGAGATGAAATGAACGCCGTGGACAGTTTTCAGCAAGTTGCAACATTGAAATGCAGAAATAAGCACTTTTCCATAAACAAGCTCTAAATCATGTTTGATGCACTCTGGATATCCAATTTTTTGTTGTGTCTATTGAGATGAAATGAACACCGTGGACAGTTTTCAGCAAGTTGCAACATTGAAATGCAGAAATAAGCACTTTTCCATAAACAAGCTCTAAATCATGTTTGATGCACTCTGGATATCCAATTTTTGCTGTGCTGTGTCTAGGTTGAGATGAAATGAACGCCGTGGACAGTTTTCAGCAAGTTGCAACATTGAAATGCAGAAATAAGCACTTTTCCATAAACAAGCTCTAAATCATGTTTGAAGCACTCTGGATAAAAAATGTTTTGTTATGTTTATTCGAGATGTTATGAAAACACTGTAGACTGTTTTCAGCAAGTTACAACATTGAAATGCAGAAATAAGCACTTTTCCATAAACAAGCTCTAAATCATGTTTGATGCACTCTGGATATCCAATTTTTGCTGTGCTGTGTCTAGGTTGAGATGAAATGAACGCCGTGGACAGTTTTCAGCAAGTTGCAACATTGAAATGCAGAAATAAGCACTTTTCCATAAACAAGCTCTAAATCATGTTTGAAGCACTCTGGATAAAAAAATGTTTTTGTTATGTTTATTCGAGATGTTATGAAAACATGTAGACTGTTTTCAGCAAGTTACAACATTGAAATGCAGAAATAAGCACTTTTCCATAAACAAGCTCTAAATCATGTTTGATGCACTCTGGATATCCAATTTTTGCTGTGCTGTGTCTAGGTTGAGATGAAATGAAACGCCGTGGACAGTTTTCAGCAAGTTGCAACATTGAAATGCAGAAATAAGCACTTTCCATAAACAAGCTCTAAATCATGTTTGATGCACTCTGGATATCCAATTTTTGCTGTGCTGTGTCTAGTTGAGATGAAATGAACGCCGTGGACAGTTTTCAGCAAGTTGCAACATTGAAATGCAGAAATAAGCACTTTTCCATAAACAAGCTCTAAATCATGTTTGATGCACTCTGGATATCCAATTTTTGCTGTGCTGTGTCTAGGTTGAGATGAAATGAACGCCGTGGACAGTTTTCAGCAAGTTGCAACATTGAAATGCAGAAATAAGCACTTTTCCATAAACAAGCTCTAAATCATGTTTGATGCACTCTGGATATCCAATTTTTGCTGTGCTGTGTCTAGGTTGAGATGAAATGAACGCCGTGGACAGTTTTCAGCAAGTTGCAACATTGAAATGCAGAAATAAGCACTTTTCCATAAACAAGCTCTAAATCATGTTTGAAGCACTCTGGATAAAAAAATGTTTTTGTTATGTTTATTCGAGATGTTATGAAAACACTGTAGACTGTTTTCAGCAAGTTACAACATTGAAATGCAGAAATAAGCACTTTTCCATAAACAAGCTCTAAATCATGTTTGATGCACTCTGGATATCCAATTTTGCTGTGCTGTGTCTAGGTTGAGATGAAATGAACGCCGTGGACAGTTTTCAGCAAGTTGCAACATTGAAATGCAGAAATAAGCACTTTTCCATAAACAAGCTCTAAATCATGTTTGAAGCACTCTGGATAAAAAAATGTTTTTGTTATGTTTATTCGAGATGTTATGAAAACACTGTAGACTGTTTTCAGCAAGTTACAACATTGAAATGCAGAAATAAGCACTTTTCCATAAACAAGCTCTAAATCATGTTTGATGCACTCTGGATATCCAATTTTGCTGTGCTGTGTCTAGGTTGAGATGAAATGAACGCCGTGGACAGTTTTCAGCAAGTTGCAACATTGAAATGCAGAAATAAGCACTTTTCCATAAACAAGCTCTAAATCATGTTTGAGCACTCTGGATATCCAATTTTTGCTGTGCTGTGTCTAGGTTGAGATGAAATGAACGCCGTGGACAGTTTTCAGCAAGTTGCAACATTGAAATGCAGAAATAAGCACTTTTCCATAAACAAGCTCTAAATCATGTTTGATGCACTCTGGATATCCAATTTTTGCTGTGCTGTGTCTAGGTTGAGATGAAATGAACGCCGTGGACAGTTTTCAGCAAGTTGCAACATTGAAATGCAGAAATAAGCACTTTTCCATAAACAAGCTCTAAATCATGTTTGAAGCACTCTGGATAAAAAATTTTTTGTTATGTTATTCGAGATGTTATGAAAAACACTGTAGACTGTTTTCAGCAAGTTGCAACATTGAAATGCAGAAATAAGCACTTTTCCATAAACAAGCTCTAAATCATGTTTGAAGCACTCTGGATATCCAATTTTTGCTGTGCTGTGTCTAGGTTGAGATGAAATGAACGCTGTGGACAGTTTTCAGCAAGTTGCAACATTGAAATGCAGAAATAAGCACTTTTCCATAAACAAGCTCTAAATCATGTTTGATGCACTCTGGATATCCAATTTTGCTGTGCTGTGTCTAGGTTGAGATGAAATGAACGCCGTGGACAGTTTTCAGCAAGTTGCAACATTGAAATGCAGAAATAAGCACTTTTCCATAAACAAGCTCTAAATCATGTTTGATGCACTCTGGATATCCAATTTTTGCTGTGCTGTGTCTAGGTTGAGATGAAATGAACGCCGTGGACAGTTTTCAGCAAGTTGCAACATTGAAATGCAGAAATAAGCACTTTTCCATAAACAAGCTCTAAATCATGTTTGAAGCACTCTGGATAAAAAATTTTTTGTTATGTTTATTGAGATGTTATGAAAACACTGTAGACTGTTTTCAGCAAGTTGCAACATTGAAATGCAGAAATAAGCACTTTTCCATAAACAAGCTCTAAATCATGTTTGATGCACTCTGGATATCCAATTTTTGCTGTGCTGTGTCTAGGTTGAGATGAAATGAACGCCGTGGACAGTTTTCAGCAAGTTGCAACATTGAAATGCAGAAATAAGCACTTTCCATAAACAAGCTCTAAATCATGTTTGAAGCACTCTGGATAAAAAAATGTTTTGTTATGTTTATTCGAGATGTTATGAAAACACTGTAGACTGTTTTCAGCAAGTTACAACATTGAAATGCAGAAATAAGCACTTTTCCATAAACAAGCTCTAAATCATGTTTGATGCACTCTGGATATCCAATTTTTGCTGTGCTGTGTCTAGGTTGAGATGAAATGAACGCCGTGGACAGTTTTCAGCAAGTTGCAACATTGAAATGCAGAAATAAGCACTTTTCCATAAACAAGCTCTAAATCATGTTTGATGCACTCTGGATATCCAATTTTTGCTGTGCTGTGTCTAGGTTGAGATGAAATGAACGCCGTGGACAGTTTTCAGCAAGTTGCAACATTGAAATGCAGAAATAAGCACTTTTCCATAAACAAGCTCTAAATCATGTTTGAAGCACTCTGGATAAAAAATGTTTTTGTTATGTTTATTCGAGATGTTATGAAAACACTGTAGACTGTTTTCAGCAAGTTACAACATTGAAATGCAGAAATAAGCACTTTTCCATAAACAAGCTCTAAATCATGTTTGATGCACTCTGGATATCCAATTTTTGCTGTGCTGTGTCTAGGTTGAGATGAAATGAACGCCGTGGACAGTTTTCAGCAAGTTGCAACATTGAAATGCAGAAATAAGCACTTTTCCATAAACAAGCTCTAAATCATGTTTGATGCACTCTGGATATCCAATTTTTGCTGTGCTGTGTCTAGGTTGAGATGAAATGAACGCCGTGGACAGTTTTCAGCAAGTTGCAACATTGAAATGCAGAAATAAGCACTTTTCCATAAACAAGCTCTAAATCATGTTTGATGCACTCTGGATATCCAATTTTTGCTGTGCTGTGTCTAGGTTGAGATGAATGAACGCCGTGGACAGTTTTCAGCAAGTTGCAACATTGAAATGCAGAAATAAGCACTTTTCCATAAACAAGCTCTAAATCATGTTTGAAGCACTCTGGATAAAAAAATTTTTGTTGTGTATGTCGAGATGAGATGAAAACACTGTAGACTGTTTTCAGCAAGTTGCAACATTGAAATGCAGAAATAAGCACTTTTCCATAAACAAGCTCTAAATCATGTTTGATGCACTCTGGATATCCAATTTTTGCTGTGCTGTGTCTAGGTTGAGATGAAATGAACGCCGTGGACAGTTTTCAGCAAGTTGCAACATTGAAATGCAGAAATAAGCACTTTTCCATAAACAAGCTCTAAATCATGTTTGAAGCACTCTGGATAAAAAAATGTTTTGTTATGTTTATTCGAGATGTTATGAAAAACACGTAGACTGTTTTCAGCAAGTTACAACATTGAAATGCAGAAATAAGCACTTTTCCATAAACAAGCTCTAAATCATGTTTGATGCACTCTGGATATCCAATTTTGCTGTGCTGTGTCTAGGTTGAGATGAAATGAACGCCGTGGACAGTTTTCAGCAAGTTGCAACATTGAAATGCAGAAATAAGCACTTTTCCATAAACAAGCTCTAAATCATGTTTGAAGCACTCTGGATATCCAATTTTTGCTGTGCTGTGTCTAGGTTGAGATGAAATGAACGCCGTGGACAGTTTTCAGCAAGTTGCAACATTGAAATGCAGAAATAAGCACTTTTCCATAAACAAGCTCTAAATCATGTTTGAGCACTCTGGATATCCAATTTTTGCTGTGCTGTGTCTAGGTTGAGATGAAATGAACGCCGTGGACAGTTTTCAGCAAGTTGCAACATTGAAATGCAGAAATAAGCACTTTTCCATAAACAAGCTCTAAATCATGTTTGATGCACTCTGGATATCCAATTTTTGCTGTGCTGTGTCTAGGTTGAGAGATGAAATGAACGCCGTGGACAGTTTTCAGCAAGTTGCAACATTGAAATGCAGAAATAAGCACTTTTCCATAAACAAGCTCTAAATCATGTTTGAAGCACTCTGGATAAAAAAATGTTTTTGTTATGTTTATTCGAGATGTTATGAAAACACTGTAGACTGTTTTCAGCAAGTTACAACATTGAAATGCAGAAATAAGCACTTTTCCATAAACAAGCTCTAAATCATGTTTGATGCACTCTGGATATCCAATTTTTGCTGTGCTGTGTCTAGGTTGAGATGAAATGAACGCCGTGGACAGTTTTCAGCAAGTTGCAACATTGAAATGCAGAAATAAGCACTTTTCCATAAACAAGCTCTAAATCATGTTTGAAGCACTCTGGATAAAAAAATGTTTTTGTTATGTTTATTCGAGATGTTATGAAAACACTGTAGACTGTTTTCAGCAAGTTACAACATTGAAATGCAGAAATAAGCACTTTTCCATAAACAAGCTCTAAATCATGTTTGATGCACTCTGGATATCCAATTTTGCTGTGCTGTGTCTAGGTTGAGATGAAATGAACGCCGTGGACAGTTTTCAGCAAGTTGCAACATTGAAATGCAGAAATAAGCACTTTTCCATAAACAAGCTCTAAATCATGTTTGAAGCACTCTGGATAAAAAAATGTTTTTGTTATGTTTATTCGAGATGTTATGAAAACACTGTAGACTGTTTTCAGCAAGTTACAACATTGAAATGCAGAAATAAGCACTTTTCCATAAACAAGCTCTAAATCATGTTTGATGCACTCTGGATATCCAATTTTTGCTGTGCTGTGTCTAGGTTGAGATGAAATGAACGCCGTGGACAGTTTTCAGCAAGTTGCAACATTGAAATGCAAGAGAAATAAGCACTTTTCCATAAACAAGCTCTAAATCATGTTTGATGCACTCTGGATATCCAATTTTTGCTGTGCTGTGTCTAGGTTGAGATGAAATGAACGCCGTGGACAGTTTTCAGCAAGTTGCAACATTGAAATGCAGAAATAAGCACTTTCCATAAACAAGCTCTAAATCATGTTTGATGCACTCTGGATATCCAATTTTTGCTGTGCTGTGTCTAGGTTGAGATGAAATGAACGCCGTGGACAGTTTTCAGCAAGTTGCAACATTGAAATGCAGAAATAAGCACTTTTCCATAAACAAGCTCTAAATCATGTTTGAAGCACTCTGGATAAAAAATGTTTTTGTTATGTCTATTCGAGATGTATGAAAACACTGTGGACAGTTTTCAGCAAGTGACACATTGAAATGCAGAAATAAGCACTTTTCCATAAACAAGCTCTAAATCATGTTTGAAGCACTCTGGATAAAAAAATGTTTTTGTTATGTTTATTCGAGATGTTATGAAAAACACTGTAGACTGTTTTCAGCAAGTTACAACATTGAAATGCAGAAATAAGCACTTTTCCATAAACAAGCTCTAAATCATGTTTGATGCACTCTGGATATCCAATTTTTGCTGTGCTGTGTCTAGGTTGAGATGAAATGAACGCCGTGGACAGTTTTCAGCAAGTTGCAACATTGAAATGCAGAAATAAGCACTTTTCCATAAACAAGCTCTAAATCATGTTTGAAGCACTCTGGATAAAAAAATGTTTTTGTTATGTTTATTCGAGATGTTATGAAAACACTGTAGACTGTTTTCAGCAAGTTACAACATTGAAATGCAGAAATAAGCACTTTTCCATAAACAAGCTCTAAATCATGTTTGAAGCACTCTGGATATCCAATTTTTGCTGTGCTGTGTCTAGGTTGAGATGAAATGAACGCCGTGGACAGTTTTCAGCAAGTTGCAACATTGAAATGCAGAAATAAGCACTTTTCCATAAACAAGCTCTAAATCATGTTTGAGCACTCTGGATATCCAATTTTTGCTGTGCTGTGTCTAGGTTGAGATGAAATGAACGCCGTGGACAGTTTTCAGCAAGTTGCAACATTGAAATGCAGAAATAAGCACTTTTCCATAAACAAGCTCTAAATCATGTTTGAAGCACTCTGGATAAAAAAATTTTTGTTATGTTATGTCTTTCGAGATGTATGAAACATGTGGACAGTTTTCAGCAAGTTACAACATTGAAAGCAGAAATAAGCACTTTTCCATAAACAAGCTCTAAATCATGTTTGAAGCACTCTGGATAAAAAATGTTTTTGTATGTTTATCGAGATGTTATGAAAAAACACTGTGGACAGTTTTCAGCAAGTTGCAACATTGAAATGCAGAAATAAGCACTTTTCCATAAACAAGCTCTAAATCATGTTTGATGCACTCTGGATATCCAATTTTTGTTGTGCTGTGTCTAGGTTGAGATGAAATGAACGCCGTGGACAGTTTTCAGCAAGTTGCAACATTGAAATGCAGAAATAAGCACTTTTCCATAAACAAGCTCTAAATCATGTTTGAAGCACTCTGGATAAAAAAATGTTTTTGTTATGTTTATTCGAGATGTTATGAAAACACTGTAGACTGTTTTCAGCAAGTTACAACATTGAAATGCAGAAATAAGCACTTTTCCATAAACAAGCTCTAAATCATGTTTGATGCACTCTGGATATCCAATTTTTGCTGTGCTGTGTCTAGGTTGAGATGAAATGAACGCCGTGGACAGTTTTCAGCAAGTTGCAACATTGAAATGCAGAAATAAGCACTTTCCATAAACAAGCTCTAAATCATGTTTGAAGCACTCTGGATAAAAAATGTTTTTGTTATGTTATTCGAGATGTTATGAAAAAACACTGTAGACTGTTTCAGCAAGTTACAACATTGAAATGCAGAAATAAGCACTTTTCCATAAACAAGCTCTAAATCATGTTTGATGCACTCTGGATATCCAATTTGCTGTGCTGTGTCTAGGTTGAGATGAAATGAACGCCGTGGACAGTTTTCAGCAAGTTGCAACATTGAAATGCAGAAATAAGCACTTTTCCATAAACAAGCTCTAAATCATGTTTGAAGCACTCTGGATAAAAAAATGTTTTTGTATGTTTATTCGAGATGTTATGAAAACACTGTAGACGTTTTCAGCAAGTTACAACATTGAAATGCAGAAATAAGCACTTTTCCATAAACAAGCTCTAAATCATGTTTGATGCACTCTGGATATCCAATTTTTGCTGTGCTGTGTCTAGGTTGAGATGAAATGAACGCCGTGGACAGTTTTCAGCAAGTTGCAACATTGAAATGCAGAAATAAGCACTTTTCCATAAACAAGCTCTAAATCATGTTTGAAGCACTCTGGATATCCAATTTTTGCTGTGCTGTGTCTAGGTTGAGATGAAATGAACGCCGTGGACAGTTTTCAGCAAGTTGCAACATTGAAATGCAGAAATAAGCACTTTTCCATAAACAAGCTCTAAATCATGTTTGATGCACTCTGGATATCCAATTTTTGCTGTGCTGTGTCTAGGTTGAGATGAAATGAACGCCGTGGACAGTTTTCAGCAAGTTGCAACATTGAAATGCAGAAATAAGCACTTTTCCATAAACAAGCTCTAAATCATGTTTGAAGCACTCTGGATAAAATTTTTGCTGTTTTGTGTCTAGGTTGAGATGAAATGAACACTGTGGACAGTTTTCAGCAAGTTGCAACATTGAAATGCAGAAATAAGCACTTTTCCATAAACAAGCTCTAAATCATGTTTGAAGCACTCTGGATAAAAAAATGTTTTTGTATGTTTATTCGAGATGTTATGAAAACACTGTAGACAGTTTTCAGCAAGTTGTTACAACATTGAAATGCAGAAATAAGCACTTTTCCATAAACAAGCTCTAAATCATGTTTGATGCACTCTGGATATCCAATTTTTGCTGTGCTGTGTCTAGGTTGAGATGAAATGAACGCCGTGGACAGTTTTCAGCAAGTTGCAACATTGAAATGCAGAAATAAGCACTTTTCCATAAACAAGCTCTAAATCATGTTTGAAGCACTCTGGATAAAAAATTTTTGTTTTTGTTATGTTTATTCGAGATGTTATGAAAACACTGTAGACTGTTTTCAGCAAGTTAAACATTGAAATGCAGAAATAAGCACTTTTCCATAAACAAGCTCTAAATCATGTTTGATGCACTCTGGATATCCAATTTTGCTGTGCTGTGTCTAGGTTGAGATGAAATGAACGCCGTGGACAGTTTTCAGCAAGTTGCAACATTGAAATGCAGAAATAAGCACTTTTCCATAAACAAGCTCTAAATCATGTTTGAAGCACTCTGGATAAAAAAATGTTTTGTTATGTTTATTCGAGATGTTATGAAAAACACTGTAGACTGTTTTCAGCAAGTTACAACATTGAAATGCAGAAATAAGCACTTTTCCATAAACAAGCTCTAAATCATGTTTGATGCACTCTGGATATCCAATTTTGCTGTGCTGTGTCTAGGTTGAGATGAAATGAACGCCGTGGACAGTTTTCAGCAAGTTGCAACATTGAAATGCAGAAATAAGCACTTTTCCATAAACAAGCTCTAAATCATGTTTGAAGCACTCTGGATAAAAAAATGTTTGTGTTATGTTTATTCGAGATGTTATGAAAACACTGTAGACTGTTTTCAGCAAGTTACAACATTGAAATGCAGAAATAAGCACTTTTCCATAAACAAGCTCTAAATCATGTTTGAGCACTCTGGATATCCAATTTTTGCTGTGCTGTGTCTAGGTGAGATGAAATGAACGCCGTGGACAGTTTTCAGCAAGTTGCAACATTGAAATGCAGAAATAAGCACTTTTCCATAAACAAGCTCTAAATCATGTTTGATGCACTCTGGATATCCAATTTTTGCTGTGCTGTGTCTAGGTTGAGATGAAATGAACGCCGTGGACAGTTTTCAGCAAGTTGCAACATTGAAATGCAGAAATAAGCACTTTTCCATAAACAAGCTCTAAATCATGTTTGATGCACTCTGGATATCCAATTTTTGCTGTGCTGTGTCTAGGTTGAGATGAAATGAACGCCGTGGACAGTTTTCAGCAAGTTGCAACATTGAAATGCAGAAATAAGCACTTTTCCATAAACAAGCTCTAAATCATGTTTGAAGCACTCTGGATAAAAAATGTTTTTTTTGTTGTGTCTATCGAGATGTTATGAAAACACTGTGGACAGTTTTCAGCAAGTTACAACATTGAAATGCAGAAATAAGCACTTTTCCATAAACAAGCTCTAAATCATGTTTGATGCACTCTGGATATCCAATTTTTGCTGTGCTGTGTCTAGGTTGAGATGAAATGAACGCCGTGGACAGTTTTCAGCAAGTTGCAACATTGAAATGCAGAAATAAGCACTTTTCCATAAACAAGCTCTAAATCATGTTTGAAGCACTCTGGATAAAAAAATGTTTGTTATGTTTATTCGAGATGTTATGAAAACACTGGACTGTTTTCAGCAAGTTACAACATTGAAATGCAGAAATAAGCACTTTTCCATAAACAAGCTCTAAATCATGTTTGATGCACTCTGGATATCCAATTTTTGCTGTGCTGTGTCTAGGTTGAGATGAAATGAACGCCGTGGACAGTTTTCAGCAAGTTGCAACATTGAAATGCAGAAATAAGCACTTTTCCATAAACAAGCTCTAAATCATGTTTGAAGCACTCTGGATAAAAAATGTTTTGTATGTTTATTCGAGATGTATGAAAACACTGTAGACTGTTTTCAGCAAGTTAACATTGAAATGCAGAAGAAAAGCACTTTTCCATAAACAAGCTCTAAATCATGTTTGATGCACTCTGGATATCCAATTTTTGCTGTGCTGTGTCTAGGTTGAGATGAAATGAACGCCGTGGACAGTTTTCAGCAAGTTGCAACATTGAAATGCAGAAATAAGCACTTTTCCATAAACAAGCTCTAAATCATGTTTGATGCACTCTGGATATCCAATTTTTGCTGTGTGTGTGTCTAGGTGAGATGAAATGAACGCCGTGGACAGTTTTCAGCAAGTTGCAACATTGAAATGCAGAAATAAGCACTTTTCCATAAACAAGCTCTAAATCATGTTTGATGCACTCTGGATATCCAATTTTGCTGTGCTGTGTCTAGGTTGAGATGAAATGAACGCCGTGGACAGTTTTCAGCAAGTTGCAACATTGAAATGCAGAAATAAGCACTTTTCCATAAACAAGCTCTAAATCATGTTTGAAGCACTCTGGATAAAAAATGTTTTTGTGTGTCTATTCGAGATGAAATGAAAACACGTGGAGAGTTTTCAGCAAGTTGCAACATTGAAATGCAGAAATAAGCACTTTTCCATAAACAAGCTCTAAATCATGTTTGAAGCACTCTGATAAAAAAATTTTGTTGTTATGTTTATTGAGATGTTATGAAACACTGTGGACAGTTTTCAGCAAGTTGCAACATTGAAATGCAGAAATAAGCACTTTTCCATAAACAAGCTCTAAATCATGTTTGATGCACTCTGGATATCCAATTTTGCTGTGCTGTGTCTAGGTTGAGATGAAATGAACGCCGTGGACAGTTTTCAGCAAGTTGCAACATTGAAATGCAGAAATAAGCACTTTTCCATAAACAAGCTCTAAATCATGTTTGAAGCACTCTGGATAAAAAAATGTTTTTGTTATGTTATTCGAGATGTTATGAAAACACCTGTGGACAGTTTTCAGCAAGTTACAACATTGAAATGCAGAAATAAGCACTTTTCCATAAACAAGCTCTAAATCATGTTTGAAGCACTCTGGATATAAAAAAATGTTTTGTTATGTATTCGAGATGTTATGAAAACACTGTAGACTGTTTTCAGCAAGTTACAACATTGAAATGAAGGAAATAAGCACTTTTCCATAAACAAGCTCTAAATCATGTTTGATGCACTCTGGATATCCAATTTTTGCTGTGCTGTGTCTAGTTGAGATGAAATGAACGCCGTGGACAGTTTTCAGCAAGTTGCAACATTGAAATGCAGAAATAAGCACTTTTCCATAAACAAGCTCTAAATCATGTTTGAAGCACTCTGGATAAAAAAATGTTTTTGTTATGTTTATTCGAGATGTTATGAAAACACTGTAGACTGTTTTCAGCAAGTTACAACATTGAAATGCAGAAATAAGCACTTTTCCATAAACAAGCTCTAAATCATGTTTGATGCACTCTGGATATCCAATTTTGCTGTGCTGTGTCTAGGTTGAGATGAAATGAACGCCGTGGACAGTTTTCAGCAAGTTGCAACATTGAAATGCAGAAATAAGCACTTTTCCATAAACAAGCTCTAAATCATGTTTGAAGCACTCTGGATAAAAAAATGTTTTTGTTATGTTTATTCGAGATGTTTGAAAACACTGTAGACTGTTTTCAGCAAGTTACAACATTGAAATGCAGAAATAAGCACTTTTCCATAAACAAGCTCTAAATCATGTTTGATGCACTCTGGATATCCAATTTTTGCTGTGCTGTGTCTAGGTTGAGATGAAATGAACGCCGTGGACAGTTTTCAGCAAGTTGCAACATTGAAATGCAGAAATAAGCACTTTTCCATAAACAAGCTCTAAATCATGTTTGATGCACTCTGGATATCCAATTTTTGCTGTGCTGTGTCTAGGTTGAGATGAAATGAACGCCGTGGACAGTTTTCAGCAAGTTGCAACATTGAAATGCAGAAATAAGCACTTTTCCATAAACAAGCTCTAAATCATGTTTGATGCACTCTGGATATCCAATTTTTTCTGTGCTGTGTCTAGGTTGAGATGAAATGAACGCCGTGGACAGTTTTCAGCAAGTTGCAACATTGAAATGCAGAAATAAGCACTTTTCCATAAACAAGCTCTAAATCATGTTTGAAGCACTCTGGATAAAAAATTTTTTTGTTATGTCTATTCGAGATGTTATGAAAACACTGTGGACAGTTTTCAGCAAGTTGCAACATTGAAATGCAGAAATAAGCACTTTTCCATAAACAAGCTCTAAATCATGTTTGAAGCACTCTGGATAAAAAATGTTTTTGTTATGTGTATTCGAGATGTTATGAAAAACACGTGGACAGTTTTCAGCAAGTTGCAACATTGAAATGCAGAAATAAGCACTTTTCCATAAACAAGCTCTAAATCATGTTTGATGCACTCTGGATATCCAATTTTGCTGTGCTGTGTCTAGGTTGAGATGAAATGAACGCCGTGGACAGTTTTCAGCAAGTTGCAACATTGAAATGCAGAAATAAGCACTTTTCCATAAACAAGCTCTAAATCATGTTTGAAGCACTCTGGATAAAAAAATTTTTGTTATGTTTATTCGAGATGTTATGAAAAACACTGTAGACTGTTTTCAGCAAGTTACAACATTGAAATGCAGAAATAAGCACTTTTCCATAAACAAGCTCTAAATCATGTTTGATGCACTCTGGATATCCAATTTTTGCTGTGCTGTGTCTAGGTTGAGATGAAATGAACGCCGTGGACAGTTTTCAGCAAGTTGCAACATTGAAATGCAGAAATAAGCACTTTTCCATAAACAAGCTCTAAATCATGTTTGAAGCACTCTGGATAAAAAAATTTTTGTTATGTTTATTCGAGATGTTATGAAAACACGTAGACTGTTTTCAGCAAGTTACAACATTGAAATGCAGAAATAAGCACTTTTCCATAAACAAGCTCTAAATCATGTTTGATGCACTCTGGATATCCAATTTTGCTGTGCTGTGTCTAGGTTGAGATGATGAAATGAACGCCGTGGACAGTTTTCAGCAAGTTGCAACATTGAAATGCAGAAATAAGCACTTTTCCATAAACAAGCTCTAAATCATGTTTGATGCACTCTGGATCCAATTTTGCTGTGCTGTGTCTAGGTTGAGATGAAATGAACGCCGTGGACAGTTTTCAGCAAGTTGCAACATTGAAATGCAGAAATAAGCACTTTTCCATAAACAAGCTCTAAATCATGTTTGATGCACTCTGGATACAAATTTTGCTGTGCTGTGTCTAGGTTGAGATGAAATGAACGCCGTGGACAGTTTTCAGCAAGTTGCAACATTGAAATGCAGAAATAAGCACTTTTCCATAAACAAGCTCTAAATCATGTTTGAAGCACTCTGGATAAAAAAATTTTTGTTATGTTTATTCGAGATGTTATGAAAAACACTGTAGACTGTTTTCAGCAAGTTACAACATTGAAATGCAGAAATAAGCACTTTTCCATAAACAAGCTCTAAATCATGTTTGATGCACTCTGGATATCCAATTTTTGCTGTGCTGTGTCTAGGTTGAGATGAAATGAACGCCGTGGACAGTTTTCAGCAAGTTGCAACATTGAAATGCAGAAATAAGCACTTTTCCATAAACAAGCTCTAAATCATGTTTGAAGCACTCTGGATAAAAAAATGTTTTGTTGTTTATTCGAGATGTTATGAAAACACGTAGACTGTTTTCAGCAAGTTTACAACATTGAAATGCAGAAGAAATAAGCACTTTTCCATAAACAAGCTCTAAATCATGTTTGATGCACTCTGGATATCCAATTTTTGCTGTGCTGTGTCTAGGTTGAGATGAAATGAACGCCGTGGACAGTTTTCAGCAAGTTGCAACATTGAAATGCAGAAATAAGCACTTTTCCATAAACAAGCTCTAAATCATGTTTGAAGCACTCTGGATAAAAAAATGTTTTGTTATGTTTATTCGAGATGTTATGAAAACACTGTAGACTGTTTTCAGCAAGTTACAACATTGAAATGCAGAAATAAGCACTTTTCCATAAACAAGCTCTAAATCATGTTTGAAGCACTCTGGATATCCAATTTTTGCTGTGCTGTGTCTAGGTTGAGATGAAATGAACGCCGTGGACAGTTTTCAGCAAGTTGCAACATTGAAATGCAGAAATAAGCACTTTTCCATAAACAAGCTCTAAATCATGTTTGAAGCACTCTGGATATCCAATTTTTGCTGTGCTGTGTCTAGGTTGAGATGAAATGAACGCCGTGGACAGTTTTCAGCAAGTTGCAACATTGAAATGCAGAAATAAGCACTTTTCCATAAACAAGCTCTAAATCATGTTTGATGCACTCTGGATATCCAATTTTTGCTGTGCTTATGTTTATTCGAGATGTTATGAAACACTGTAGACTGTTTTCAGCAAGTTACAACATTGAAATGCAGAGAAATAAGCACTTTTCCATAAACAAGCTCTAAATCATGTTTGATGCACTCTGGATATCCAATTTTTGCTGTGCTGTGTCTAGGTTGAGATGAATGAAACACGTGGACAGTTTTCAGCAAGTTGCAACATTGAAATGCAGAAATAAGCACTTTTCCATAAACAAGCTCTAAATCATTTGAAGCACTCTGGATAAAAAAATGTTTTGTTATGTTTATTCGAGATGTTATGAAAACACTGTAGTTTTCAGCAAGTTACAACATTGAAATGCAGAAATAAGCACTTTTCCATAAACAAGCTCTAAATCATGTTTGATGCACTCTGGATATCCAATTTTTGCTGTGCTGTGTCTAGGTTGAGATGAAATGAACGCCGTGGACAGTTTTCAGCAAGTTGCAACATTGAAATGCAGAAATAAGCACTTTTCCATAAACAAGCTCTAAATCATGTTTGATGCACTCTGGATATCCAATTTTTGCTGTGCTGTGTCTAGGTTGAGATGAAATGAACGCCGTGGACAGTTTTCAGCAAGTTGCAACATTGAAATGCAGAAATAAGCACTTTTCCATAAACAAGCTCTAAATCATGTTTGAAGCACTCTGGATATCAATTTTTGCTGTGCTGTGTCTAGGTTGAGATGAAATGAACGCCGTGGACAGTTTTCAGCAAGTTGCAACATTGAAATGCAGAAATAAGCACTTTTCCATAAACAAGCTCTAAATCATGTTTGAAGCACTCTGGATAAAAAATGTTTTTGTTATGTTTATTCGAGATGTTATGAAAACACTGTAGACTGTTTTCAGCAAGTTGCAACATTGAAATGCAGAAATAAGCACTTTTCCATAAACAAGCTCTAAATCATGTTTGATGCACTCTGGATATCCAATTTTGCTGTGCTGTGTCTAGGTGAGATGAAATGAACGCGTGGACAGTTTTCAGCAAGTTGCAACATTGAAATGCAGAAATAAGCACTTTTCCATAAACAAGCTCTAAATCATGTTTGATGCACTCTGGATATCCAATTTTTGCTGTGCTGTGTCTAGGTTGAGATGAAATGAACGCCGTGGACAGTTTTCAGCAAGTTGCAACATTGAAATGCAGAAATAAGCACTTTTCCATAAACAAGCTCTAAATCATGTTTGAAGCACTCTGGATAAAAAATGTTTTTGTTATGTTTATTCGAGATGTATGAAAAACTGTAGACAGTTTTCAGCAAGTTACAACATTGAAATGCAGAAATAAGCACTTTTCCATAAACAAGCTCTAAATCATGTTTGATGCACTCTGGATATCCAATTTTTGCTGTGCTGTTCTAGGTTGAGATGAAATGAACACCGTGGACAGTTTTCAGCAAGTTGCAACATTGAAATGCAGAAATAAGCACTTTTCCATAAACAAGCTCTAAATCATGTTTGATGCACTCTGGATATCCAATTTTTGCTGTGCTGTGTCTAGGTTGAGATGAAATGAACGCCGTGGACAGTTTTCAGCAAGTTGCAACATTGAAATGCAGAAATAAGCACTTTTCCATAAACAAGCTCTAAATCATGTTTGAAGCACTCTGGATAAAAAAATGTTTTTGTTATGTTATTCGAGATGTATGAAAACACTGTAGACTGTTTTCAGCAAGTTACAACATTGAAATGCAGAAATAAGCACTTTTCCATAAACAAGCTCTAAATCATGTTTGATGCACTCTGGATATCCAATTTTTGCTGTGCTGTGTCTAGGTTGAGATGAAATGAACGCCGTGGACAGTTTTCAGCAAGTTGCAACATTGAAATGCAGAAATAAGCACTTTTCCATAAACAAGCTCTAAATCATGTTTGAAGCACTCTGGATAAAAAAATGTTTTGTTATGTTTATTCGAGATGTTATGAAACACTGTAGACTGTTTTCAGCAAGTTACAACATTGAAATGCAGAAATAAGCACTTTTCCATAAACAAGCTCTAAATCATGTTTGATGCACTCTGGATATCCAATTTTTGCTGTGCTGTGTCTAGGTTGAGATGAAATGAACGCCGTGGACAGTTTTCAGCAAGTTGCAACATTGAAATGCAGAAATAAGCACTTTTCCATAAACAAGCTCTAAATCATGTTTGATGCACTCTGGATATCCAAAGATGTGTATAAGAGACAGGTCTAGGTTGAGATGAAATGAACGCCGTGGACAGTTTTCAGCAAGTTGCAACATTGAAATGCAGAAATAAGCACTTTTCCATAAACAAGCTCTAAATCATGTTTGATGCACTCTGGATATCCAATTTTTGCTGTGCTGTGTCTAGTTGAGATGAAATGAACACCGTGGACAGTTTTCAGCAAGTTGCAACATTGAAATGCAGAAATAAGCACTTTTCCATAAACAAGCTCTAAATCATGTTTGAAGCACTCTGGATAAAAAATGTTTTTGTTATGTTTATTCGAGATGTTATGAAAACACTGTAGACTGTTTCAGCAAGTTACAACATTGAAATGCAGAAATAAGCACTTTTCCATAAACAAGCTCTAAATCATGTTTGAAGCACTCTGGATAAAAAATTTTTGTGCTATGTTTATTCGAGATGTTATGAACACCGTGGACTGTTTTCAGCAAGTTACAACATTGAAATGCAGAAATAAGCACTTTTCCATAAACAAGCTCTAAATCATGTTTGATGCACTCTGGATGTCCAATTTTTGCTGTGCTGTGTCTAGGTTGAGATGAAATGAACGCCGTGGACAGTTTTCAGCAAGTTGCAACATTGAAATGCAGAAATAAGCACTTTTCCATAAACAAGCTCTAAATCATGTTTGAAGCACTCTGGATAAAAAAATGTTTTTGTTATGTTTATTCGAGATGTTATGAAAACACTGTAGACTGTTTTCAGCAAGTTACAACATTGAAATGCAGAAATAAGCACTTTTCCATAAACAAGCTCTAAATCATGTTTGATGCACTCTGGATATCCAATTTTTGCTGTGCTGTGTCTAGTTGAGATGAAATGAACGCCGTGGACAGTTTTCAGCAAGTTGCAACATTGAAATGCAGAAATAAGCACTTTTCCATAAACAAGCTCTAAATCATGTTTGATGCACTCTGGATGTCCAATTTTTGCTGTGCTGTGTCTAGGTTGAGATGAAATGAACGCCGTGGACAGTTTTCAGCAAGTTGCAACATTGAAATGCAGAAATAAGCACTTTTCCATAAACAAGCTCTAAATCATGTTTGAAGCACTCTGGAAAAAAATGTTTTTGTTATGTTTATTCGAGATGTTATGAAACACTGTAGACTGTTTTCAGCAAGTTACAACATTGAAATGCAGAAATAAGCACTTTTCCATAAACAAGCTCTAAATCATGTTTGATGCACTCTGGATGTCCAATTTTTGCTGTGCTGTGTCTAGGTTGAGATGAAATGAACGCCGTGGACAGTTTTCAGCAAGTTGCAACATTGAAATGCAGAAATAAGCACTTTTCCATAAACAAGCTCTAAATCATGTTTGAGCACTCTGGATATCCAAATTTTGCTGTGCTGTGTCTAGTTGAGATGAAATGAACACCGTGGACAGTTTTCAGCAAGTTGCAACATTGAAATGCAGAAATAAGCACTTTTCCATAAACAAGCTCTAAATCATGTTTGAAGCACTCTGGATAAAAAATGTTTTGTTATGTTTATTCGAGATGTTATGAAACACTGTAGACTGTTTTCAGCAAGTTACAACATTGAAATGCAGAAATAAGCACTTTTCCATAAACAAGCTCTAAATCATGTTTGATGCACTCTGGATATCCAATTTTTGCTGTGCTGTGTCTAGGTTGAGATGAAATGAACGCCGTGGACAGTTTTCAGCAAGTTGCAACATTGAAATGCAGAAATAAGCACTTTTCCATAAACAAGCTCTAAATCATGTTTGAAGCACTCTGGATAAAAAATGTTTTTGTTATGTTTATTCGAGATGTTATGAAAACACTGTAGACTGTTTTCAGCAAGTTACAACATTGAAATGCAGAAATAAGCACTTTTCCATAAACAAGCTCTAAATCATGTTTGATGCACTCTGGATGTCCAATTTTTGCTGTGCTGTGTCTAGGTTGAGATGAAATGAACGCCGTGGACAGTTTTCAGCAAGTTGCAACATTGAAATGCAGAAATAAGCACTTTTCCATAAACAAGCTCTAAATCATGTTTGATAGCAACTCGGATACAATTTTTGCTGTGCTGTGTTAGGTTGAGATGAAATGAAACGCCGTGGACTGTTTTCAGCAAGTTGCAACATTGAAATGCAGAAATAAGCACTTTTCCATAAACAAGCTCTAAATCATGTTTGATGCACTCTGGATATCCAATTTTGCTGTGCTGTGTCTAGTTGAGATGAAATGAACGCCGTGGACAGTTTTCAGCAAGTTGCAACATTGAAATGCAGAAATAAGCACTTTTCCATAAACAAGCTCTAAATCATGTTTGAAGCACTCTGGATAAAAAAATGTTTTTGTTATGTTTATTCGAGATGTTATGAAAACACTGTAGACTGTTTCAGCAAGTTACAACATTGAAATGCAGAAATAAGCACTTTTCCATAAACAAGCTCTAAATCATGTTTGAAGCACTCTGGATATCCAATGCTGTGCTGTGTCTAGGTTGAGATGAAATGAACGCCGTGGACAGTTTTCAGCAAGTTGCAACATTGAAATGCAGAAATAAGCACTTTTCCATAAACAAGCTCTAAATCATGTTTGATGCACTCTGGATATCCAATTGTTGCTGTGCTGTGTCTAGGTGAGATGATGAAATGAACGCCGTGGACAGTTTTCAGCAAGTTGCAACATTGAAATGCAGAAATAAGCACTTTCCATAAACAAGCTCTAAATCATGTTTGATGCACTCTGGATATCCAATTTGCTGTGCTGTGTCTAGGTTGAGATGAAATGAACGCCGTGGACAGTTTTCAGCAAGTTGCAACATTGAAATGCAGAAATAAGCACTTTTCCATAAACAAGCTCTAAATCATGTTTGAAGCACTCTGGATAAAAAATGTTTTTTGTTATGTTTATTCGAGATGTATGAAAACACTGTAGACTGTTTTCAGCAAGTTACAACATTGAAATGCAGAAATAAGCACTTTTCCATAAACAAGCTCTAAATCATGTTTGATGCACTCTGGATATCCAATTTTGCTGTGCTGTGTCTAGGTTGAGATGAAATGAACGCCGTGGACAGTTTTCAGCAAGTTGCAACATTGAAATGCAGAAATAAGCACTTTTCCATAAACAAGCTCTAAATCATGTTTGATGCACTCTGGATATCCAATTTTTGCTGTGCTGTGTCTAGGTTGAGATGAAATGAACGCCGTGGACAGTTTTCAGCAAGTTGCAACATTGAAATGCAGAAATAAGCACTTTTCCATAAACAAGCTCTAAATCATGTTTGAAGCACTCTGGAAAAAAATGTTTTGTTGTTATGTTTATTCGAGATGTTATGAAAACACGTAGACTGTTTCAGCAAGTTACAACATTGAAATGCAGAAATAAGCACTTTCCATAAACAAGCTCTAAATCATGTTTGATGCACTCTGGATATCCAATTTTTGCTGTGCTGTGTCTAGGTTGAGATGAAATGAACGCCGTGGACAGTTTTCAGCAAGTTGCAACATTGAAATGCAGAAATAAGCACTTTTCCATAAACAAGCTCTAAATCATGTTTGAAGCACTCTGGAAAAAAAAAGTTTTTGTTATGTTTATTCGAGATGTTATGAAAACACTGTAGACTGTTTTCAGCAAGTTACAACATTGAAATGCAGAAATAAGCACTTTTCCATAAACAAGCTCTAAATCATGTTTGATGCACTCTGGATATCCAATTTTGCTGTGCTGTGTCTAGGTTGAGATGAAATGAACGCCGTGGACAGTTTTCAGCAAGTTGCAACATTGAAATGCAGAAATAAGCACTTTTCCATAAACAAGCTCTAAATCATGTTTGATGCACTCTGGATATCCAATTTTTGTGTGCTGTGTCTAGGTTGAGATGAAATGAACGCGTGGACAGTTTTCAGCAAGTTGCAACATGAAATGAAGCAGAAATAAGCACTTTTCCATAAACAAGCTCTAAATCATGTTTGATGCACTCTGGATATCCAATTTTTGCTGTGCTGTGTCTAGGTTGAGATGAAATGAACGCCGTGGACAGTTTTCAGCAAGTTGCAACATTGAAATGCAGAAATAAGCACTTTTCCATAAACAAGCTCTAAATCATGTTTGAAGCACTCTGGAAAAAAAATGTTTTTGTTATGTTTATTCGAGATGTAAATGAAAACACTGTAGACTGTTTTCAGCAAGTTACAACATTGAAATGCAGAAATAAGCACTTTTCCATAAACAAGCTCTAAATCATGTTTGATGCACTCTGGATATCCAATTTTGCTGTGCTGTGTCTAGGTTGAGATGAAATGAACGCCGTGGACAGTTTTCAGCAAGTTGCAACATTGAAATGCAGAAATAAGCACTTTTCCATAAACAAGCTCTAAATCATGTTTGATGCACTCTGGATATCCAATTTTGCTGTGCTGTGTCTAGGTTGAGATGAAATGAACGCCGTGGACAGTTTTCAGCAAGTTGCAACATTGAAATGCAGAAATAAGCACTTTTCCATAAACAAGCTCTAAATCATGTTTGAAGCACTCTGGATAAAAAATGTTTTTGTTATGTTATTCGAGATGTTTGAAAACACTGTAGACTGTTTTCAGCAAGTTACAACATTGAAATGCAGAAATAAGCACTTTCCATAAACAAGCTCTAAATCATGTTTGATGCACTCTGGATATCCAATTTTTGCTGTGCTGTGTCTAGGTTGAGATGAAATGAACGCCGTGGACAGTTTTCAGCAAGTTGCAACATTGAAATGCAGAAATAAGCACTTTTCCATAAACAAGCTCTAAATCATGTTTGATGCACTCTGGATATCCAATTTTTGCTGTGCTGTGTCTAGGTTGAGATGAAATGAACGCCGTGGACAGTTTTCAGCAAGTTGCAACATTGAAATGCAGAAATAAGCACTTTTCCATAAACAAGCTCTAAATCATGTTTGAAGCACTCTGGATAAAAAATGTTTTTGTTATGTTATTCGAGATGTTATGAAAACACTGTAGACTGTTTCAGCAAGTTACAACATTGAAATGCAGAAATAAGCACTTTTCCATAAACAAGCTCTAAATCATGTTTGATGCACTCTGGATATCCAATTTTGCTGTGCTGTGTCTAGGTTGAGATGAAATGAACGCCGTGGACAGTTTTCAGCAAGTTGCAACATTGAAATGCAGAAATAAGCACTTTTCCATAAACAAGCTCTAAATCATGTTTGAAGCACTCTGGATAAAAAAATGTTTTTGTTATGTTTATTCGAGATGTTATGAAAACACTGTAGACTGTTTTCAGCAAGTTACAACATTGAAATGCAGAAATAAGCACTTTTCCATAAACAAGCTCTAAATCATGTTTGATGCACTCTGGATATCCAATTTTTGCTGTGCTGTGTCTAGGTTGAGATGAAATGAACGCCGTGGACAGTTTTCAGCAAGTTGCAACATTGAAATGCAGAAATAAGCACTTTTCCATAAACAAGCTCTAAATCATGTTTGAAGCACTCTGGATAAAAAAATGTTTTGTTATGTTTATTCGAGATGTTATGAAAACACTGTAGACTGTTTTCAGCAAGTTACAACATTGAAATGCAGAAATAAGCACTTTTCCATAAACAAGCTCTAAATCATGTTTGATGCACTCTGGATATCCAATTTTTGCTGTGCTGTGTCTAGGTTGAGATGAAATGAACGCCGTGGACAGTTTTCAGCAAGTTGCAACATTGAAATGCAGAAATAAGCACTTTTCCATAAACAAGCTCTAAATCATGTTTGATGCACTCTGGATATCCAATTTTTGCTGTGCTGTGTCTAGTTGATGATGAAATGAACGCCGTGGACAGTTTTCAGCAAGTTGCAACATTGAAATGCAGAAATAAGCACTTTTCCATAAACAAGCTCTAAATCATGTTTGATGCACTCTGGATATCCAATTTTTGCTGTGCTGTGTCTAGGTTGAGATGAAATGAACGCCGTGGACAGTTTTCAGCAAGTTGCAACATTGAAATGCAGAAATAAGCACTTTTCCATAAACAAGCTCTAAATCATGTTTGAAGCACTCTGGATAAAAAAATGTTTTTGTTATGTTTATTCGAGATAGATGTGTATGAAAACACTGTAGACTGTTTTCAGCAAGTTACAACATTGAAATGCAGAAATAAGCACTTTTCCATAAACAAGCTCTAAATCATGTTTGATGCACTCTGGATATCCAATTTTGCTGTGCTGTGTCTAGGTTGAGATGAAATGAACGCCGTGGCCAGTTTTCAGCAAGTTGCAACATTGAAATGCAGAAATAAGCACTTTTCCATAAACAAGCTCTAAATCATGTTTGATGCACTCTGGATATCCAATTTTTTGTGCTGTGTCTAGGTTGAGATGAAATGAACGCTGTGGACAGTTTTCAGCAAGTTGCAACATTGAAATGCAGAAATAAGCACTTTTCCATAAACAAGCTCTAAATCATGTTTGATGCACTCTGGATATCCAATTTTTGCTGTGCTGTGTCTAGGTTGAGATGAAATGAACGCCGTGGACAGTTTTCAGCAAGTTGCAACATTGAAATGCAGAAATAAGCACTTTTCCATAAACAAGCTCTAAATCATGTTTGAAGCACTCTGGATAAAAAAATGTTTTTGTTATGTTTATTCGAGATGTTATGAAAACACTGTAGACTGTTTTCAGCAAGTTACAACATTGAAATGCAGAAATAAGCACTTTTCCATAAACAAGCTCTAAATCATGTTTGATGCACTCTGGATATCCAATTTTTGCTGTGCTGTGTCTAGGTTGAGATGAAATGAACGCCGTGGACAGTTTTCAGCAAGTTGCAACATTGAAATGCAGAAATAAGCACTTTTCCATAAACAAGCTCTAAATCATGTTTGATGCACTCTGGATATCCAATTTTTGCTGTGCTGTGTCTAGGTTGAGATGAAATGAACGCCGTGGACAGTTTTCAGCAAGTTGCAACATTGAAATGCAGAAATAAGCACTTTTCCATAAACAAGCTCTAAATCATGTTTGAAGCACTCTGGAAAAAAAATGTTTTTGTTATGTTATTCGAGATGTTATGAAAACACTGTAGACTGTTTTCAGCAAGTTACAACATTGAAATGCAGAAATAAGCACTTTTCCATAAACAAGCTCTAAATCATGTTTGATGCACTCTGGATATCCAATTTTTGCTGTGCTGTGTCTAGGTTGAGAGATGAATGAACGCCGTGGACAGTTTTCAGCAAGTTGCAACATTGAAATGCAGAAATAAGCACTTTTCCATAAACAAGCTCTAAATCATGTTTGAAGCACTCTGGATAAAAAAATGTTTTTGTTATGTTTATTCGAGATGTTATGAAAACACTGTAGACTGTTTTCAGCAAGTTACAACATTGAAATGCAGAAATAAGCACTTTTCCATAAACAAGCTCTAAATCATGTTTGATGCACTCTGGATATCCAATTTTGCTGTGCTGTGTCTAGGTTGAGATGAAATGAACGCCGTGGACAGTTTTCAGCAAGTTGCAACATTGAAATGCAGAAATAAGCACTTTTCCATAAACAAGCTCTAAATCATGTTTGATGCACTCTGGATATCCAATTTTTGCTGTGCTGTGTTAGGTGAGATGAAATGAACGCTGTGGACAGTTTTCAGCAAGTTGCAACATTGAAATGCAGAAATAAGCACTTTTCCATAAACAAGCTCTAAATCATGTTTGATGCACTCTGGATATCCAATTTTGCTGTGCTGTGTCTAGGTTGAGATGAAATGAACACCGTGGACAGTTTTCAGCAAGTTGCAACATTGAAATGCAAAATTAAGCACTTTTCCATAAACAAGCTCTAAATCATGTTTGAAGCACCTCTGGACAAAAAAATGTTTTTGTTATGTCTATTCGAGATGTTATGAAAACACTGTAGACTGTTTTCAGCAAGTTACAACATTGAAATGCAGAAATAAGCACTTTTCCATAAACAAGCTCTAAATCATGTTTGATGCACTCTGGATGTCCAATTTTTGCTGTGATGTGTCTAGGTTGAGATGAAATGAACGCCGTGGACAGTTTTCAGCAAGTTGCAACATTGAAATGCAGAAATAAGCACTTTTCCATAAACAAGCTCTAAATCATGTTTGATGCACTCTGGATATCCAATTTTTGCTGTGCTGTGTCTAGGTTGAGATGAAATGAACGCCGTGGACAGTTTTCAGCAAGTTGCAACATTGAAATGCAGAAATAAGCACTTTTCCATAAACAAGCTCTAAATCATGTTTGATGCACTCTGGATATCCAATTTTGCTGTGCTGTGTCTAGGTTGAGATGAAATGAACGCCGTGGACAGTTTTCAGCAAGTTGCAACATTGAAATGCAGAAATAAGCACTTTTCCATAAACAAGCTCTAAATCATGTTTGAAGCACTCTGGATAAAAAATGTTTTTGTTATGTTTATTCGAGATGTTATGAAAACACTGTAGACTGTTTTCAGCAAGTTGCAACATTGAAATGCAGAAATAAGCACTTTTCCATAAACAAGCTCTAAATCATGTTTGAAGCACTCTGGATAAAAATTTTTTTTTGTTATGTTTATTCGAGATGTTATGAAAACACTGTAGACTGTTTTCAGCAAGTTACAACATTGAAATGCAGAAATAAGCACTTTTCCATAAACAAGCTCTAAATCATGTTTGATGCACTCTGGATATCCAATTTTGCTGTGCTGTGTCTAGGTTGAGATGAAATGAACGCCGTGGACAGTTTTCAGCAAGTTGCAACATTGAAATGCAGAAATAAGCACTTTTCCATAAACAAGCTCTAAATCATGTTTGATGCACTCTGGATATCCAATTTTTGCTGTGCTGTGTCTAGGTTGAGATGAAATGAACACCGTGGACAGTTTTCAGCAAGTTGCAACATTGAAATGCAGAAATAAGCACTTTTCCATAAACAAGCTCTAAATCATGTTTGATGCACTCTGGATATCCAATTTTTGCTGTGCTGTGTCTAGGTTGAGATGAAATGAACGCCGTGGACAGTTTTCAGCAAGTTGCAACATTGAAATGCAGAAATAAGCACTTTTCCATAAACAAGCTCTAAATCATGTTTGAAGCACTCTGGATAAAAAAATGTTTTTGTTATGTTTATTCGAGATGTTATGAAAACACTGTAGACTGTTTTCAGCAAGTTACAACATTGAAATGCAGAAATAAGCACTTTTCCATAAACAAGCTCTAAATCATGTTTGATGCACTCTGGATATCCAATTTTTGCTGTGCTGTGTCTAGGTTGAGATGAAATGAACGCCGTGGACAGTTTTCAGCAAGTTGCAACATTGAAATGCAGAAATAAGCACTTTTCCATAAACAAGCTCTAAATCATGTTTGAAGCACTCTGGATAAAAAAATGTTTTGTTATGTTTATTCGAGATGTTATGAAAACACTGTAGACTGTTTTCAGCAAGTTACAACATTGAAATGCAGAAATAAGCACTTTTCCATAAACAAGCTCTAAATCATGTTTGATGCACTCTGGATATCCAATTTTTGCTGTGCTGTGTCTAGGTTGAGATGAAATGAACGCCGTGGACAGTTTTCAGCAAGTTGCAACATTGAAATGCAGAAATAAGCACTTTTCCATAAACAAGCTCTAAATCATGTTTGAAGCACTCTGGAAAAAAAATGTTTTGTTATGTTTATTCGAGATGTTATGAAAACACTGTAGACTGTTTTCAGCAAGTTACAACATTGAAATGCAGAAATAAGCACTTTTCCATAAACAAGCTCTAAATCATGTTTGATGCACTCTGGATATCCAATTTTTGCTGTGCTGTGTCTAGGTGAGATGAAATGAACGCCGTGGACAGTTTTCAGCAAGTTGCAACATTGAAATGCAGAAATAAGCACTTTTCCATAAACAAGCTCTAAATCATGTTTGAAGCACTCTGGATAAAAAAATGTTTTTGTTATGTTTATTCGAGATGTTATGAAAACACTGTAGACTGTTTTCAGCAAGTTACAACATTGAAATGCAGAAATAAGCACTTTTCCATAAACAAGCTCTAAATCATGTTTGATGCACTCTGGATATCCAATTTTTGCTGTGCTGTGTCTAGGTTGAGATGAAATGAACGCCGTGGACAGTTTTCAGCAAGTTGCAACATTGAAATGCAGAAATAAGCACTTTTCCATAAACAAGCTCTAAATCATGTTTGAAGCACTCTGGATAAAAAAATGTTTTTGTTATGTTTATTCGAGATGTTATGAAAACACTGTAGACTGTTTTCAGCAAGTTGCAACATTGAAATGCAGAAATAAGCACTTTTCCATAAACAAGCTCTAAATCATGTTTGATGCACTCTGGATATCCAATTTTTGCTGTGCTGTGTCTAGGTTGAGATGAAATGAACGCCGTGGACAGTTTTCAGCAAGTTGCAACATTGAAATGCAGAAATAAGCACTTTTCCATAAACAAGCTCTAAATCATGTTTGAAGCACTCTGGATAAAAAAATGTTTTGTTATGTTTATTCGAGATGTTATGAAAACACTGTAGACTGTTTTCAGCAAGTTACAACATTGAAATGCAGAAATAAGCACTTTTCCATAAACAAGCTCTAAATCATGTTTGATGCACTCTGGATATCCAATTTTTGCTGTGCTGTGTCTAGGTTGAGATGAAATGAACGCCGTGGACAGTTTTCAGCAAGTTGCAACATTGAAATGCAGAAATAAGCACTTTTCCATAAACAAGCTCTAAATCATGTTTGAAGCACTCTGGATAAAAAAATGTTTTTGTTATGTTTATTCGAGATGTTATGAAAACACTGTAGACTGTTTTCAGCAAGTTACAACATTGAAATGCAGAAATAAGCACTTTTCCATAAACAAGCTCTAAATCATGTTTGATGCACTCTGGATATCCAATTTTTGCTGTGCTGTGTCTAGGTTGAGATGAAATGAACGCCGTGGACAGTTTTCAGCAAGTTGCAACATTGAAATGCAGAAATAAGCACTTTTCCATAAACAAGCTCTAAATCATGTTTGATGCACTCTGGATATCCAATTTTGCTGTGCTGTGTCTAGGTTGAGATGAAATGAACGCCGTGGACAGTTTTCAGCAAGTTGCAACATTGAAATGCAGAAATAAGCACTTTTCCATAAACAAGCTCTAAATCATGTTTGAAGCACTCTGGATAAAAAAATGTTTTTGTTATGTTTATTCGAGATGTTATGAAAACACTGTAGACTTCAGCAAGTTACAACATTGAAATGCAGAAATAAGCACTTTTCCATAAACAAGCTCTAAATCATGTTTGATGCACTCTGGATATCCAATTTTTGCTGTGCTGTGTCTAGGTTGAGATGAAATGAACGCCGTGGACAGTTTTCAGCAAGTTGCAACATTGAAATGCAGAAATAAGCACTTTTCCATAAACAAGCTCTAAATCATGTTTGAAGCACTCTGGATAAAAAAATGTTTTTGTTATGTTTATTCGAGATGTTATGAAAACACTGTAGACTGTTTTCAGCAAGTTACAACATTGAAATGCAGAAATAAGCACTTTCCATAAACAAGCTCTAAATCATGTTTGATGCACTCTGGATATCCAATTTTTGCTGTGCTGTGTCTAGGTTGAGATGAAATGAACGCCGTGGACAGTTTTCAGCAAGTTGCAACATTGAAATGCAGAAATAAGCACTTTTCCATAAACAAGCTCTAAATCATGTTTGATGCACTCTGGATATCCAATTTTTGCTGTGCTGTGTCTAGGTTGAGATGAAATGAACGCCGTGGACAGTTTTCAGCAAGTTGCAACATTGAAATGCAGAAATAAGCACTTTTCCATAAACAAGCTCTAAATCATGTTTGAAGCACTCTGGATAAAAAAATGTTTTGTTATGTTTATTCGAGATGTTATGAAAACACTGTAGACTGTTTTCAGCAAGTTGCAACATTGAAATGCAGAAATAAGCACTTTTCCATAAACAAGCTCTAAATCATGTTTGATGCACTCTGGATGTCCAATTTTTGCTGTGCTGTGTCTAGGTTGAGATGAAATGAACGCCGTGGACAGTTTTCAGCAAGTTGCAACATTGAAATGCAGAAATAAGCACTTTTCCATAAACAAGCTCTAAATCATGTTTGAAGCACTCTGGATAAAAAATGTTTTTGTTATGTTATTCGAGATGTTATGAAAACACTGTAGACGTTTTCAGCAAGTTACAACATTGAAATGCAGAAATAAGCACTTTTCCATAAACAAGCTCTAAATCATGTTTGATGCACTCTGGATATCCAATTTTTGCTGTGCTGTGTCTAGGTTGAGATGAAATGAACGCCGTGGACAGTTTTCAGCAAGTTGCAACATTGAAATGCAGAAATAAGCACTTTTCCATAAACAAGCTCTAAATCATGTTTGATGCACTCTGGATATCCAATTTTTGCTGTGCTGTGTCTAGGTTGAGATGAAATGAACGCCGTGGACAGTTTTCAGCAAGTTGCAACATTGAAATGCAGAAATAAGCACTTTTCCATAAACAAGCTCTAAATCATGTTTGAAGCACTCTGGATAAAAAAATGTTTTGTTATGTTATTCGAGATGTTATGAAAACACTGTAGACTGTTTTCAGCAAGTTACAACATTGAAATGCAGAAATAAGCACTTTTCCATAAACAAGCTCTAAATCATGTTTGATGCACTCTGGATATCCAATTTTGCTGTGCTGTGTCTAGGTTGAGATGAAATGAACGCCGTGGACAGTTTTCAGCAAGTTGCAACATTGAAATGCAGAAATAAGCACTTTCCATAAACAAGCTCTAAATCATGTTTGAGCACTCTGGATAAAAAAATTTTTGTTATGTTATTCGAGATGTTATGAAAAACTGTAGACTGTTTTCAGCAAGTTGCAACATTGAAATGCAGAAATAAGCACTTTTCCATAAACAAGCTCTAAATCATGTTTGATGCACTCTGGATATCCAATTTTTGCTGTGCTGTGTCTAGGTTGAGATGAAATGAACGCCGTGGACAGTTTTCAGCAAGTTGCAACATTGAAATGCAGAAATAAGCACTTTTCCATAAACAAGCTCTAAATCATGTTTGAAGCACTCTGGATAAAAAAATGTTTTGTTATGTTTATTCGAGATGTTATGAAAACACTGTAGACTGTTTTCAGCAAGTTACAACATTGAAATGCAGAAATAAGCACTTTTCCATAAACAAGCTCTAAATCATGTTTGATGCACTCTGGATATCCAATTTTTGCTGTGCTGTGTCTAGGTTGAGATGAAATGAACGAAGTGGACAGTTTTCAGCAAGTTGCAACATTGAAATGCAGAAATAAGCACTTTTCCATAAACAAGCTCTAAATCATGTTTGAAGCACTCTGGATAAAAAATGTTTTTGTTATGTTTATTCGAGATGTTTGAAAACACTGTAGACTGTTTTCAGCAAGTTACAACATTGAAATGCAGAAAAAAGCACTTTTCCATAAACAAGCTCTAAATCATGTTTGATGCACTCTGGATATCCAATTTTTGCTGTGCTGTGTCTAGGTTGAGATGAAATGAACGCCGTGGACAGTTTTCAGCAAGTTGCAACATTGAAATGCAGAAATAAGCACTTTTCCATAAACAAGCTCTAAATCATGTTTGATGCACTCTGGATATCCAATTTTTGCTGTGCTGTGTCTAGGTTGAGATGAAATGAACGCCGTGGACAGTTTTCAGCAAGTTGCAACATTGAAATGCAGAAATAAGCACTTTTCCATAAACAAGCTCTAAATCATGTTTGAAGCACTGGATAAAAAAATGTTTTTGTTATGTTTATTCGAGATGTTATGAAAACACTGTAGACTTCAGCAAGTTACAACATTGAAATGCAGAAATAAGCACTTTTCCATAAACAAGCTCTAAATCATGTTTGATGCACTCTGGATATCCAATTTTTGCTGTGCTGTGTCTAGGTTGAGATGAAATGAACGCCGTGGACAGTTTTCAGCAAGTTGCAACATTGAAATGCAGAAATAAGCACTTTTCCATAAACAAGCTCTAAATCATGTTTGAAGCACTCTGGATAAAAAAATGTTTTTGTATGTTTATTCGAGATGTATGAAAAAACTGTAGACTGTTTTCAGCAAGTTAAACATTGAAATGCAGAAATAAGCACTTTCCATAAACAAGCTCTAAATCATGTTTGATGCACTCTGGATATCCAATTTTTGCTGTGCTGTGTCTAGGTTGAGATGAAATGAAAGAACGCCGTGGACAGTTTTCAGCAAGTTGCAACATTGAAATGCAGAAATAAGCACTTTTCCATAAACAAGCTCTAAATCATGTTTGATGCACTCTGGATATCCAATTTTTGCTGTGTGTGTCTAGGTTGAGATGAAATGAACGCCGTGGACAGTTTTCAGCAAGTTGCAACATTGAAATGCAGAAATAAGCACTTTTCATAAACAAGCTAAATCATGTTGAAGCACTCTGGATAAAAAAATGGTTTTGTTATGTTTATTCGAGATG